>NW_026595453.1:0-46663 GCF_907164565.1 Psammomys obesus | reverse complement strand
CACACACACACACACACACACACACACACACACACACACACACACACCGATATGCTGCTTCCAGCCTGAGACTGGTTAAGGGGTTACTGAAGGAACTCCTGTAAGACTAAATCTCCCCAGGCTTTTCAGAACAGACTTAATAGCTGCTTCATGCGGCAGGCCTTCTGGTTGCTCCTCTGCAAACCTGCTTTTGTCCTACTGTCTCCCCAGCAGGGAGCCATCCTGGTGGAAACCGGCTGTAACCCCAGGGGAGGCTTCGGAGTGAGCCTTTGCCTACCATAATGAGGTCAGAGTCCGAAGGGTCAGTGGTTCGCAGGCCTCTGCACTGTTGCTCCAGCCCCTTGCCTTGCCTAGGGAAAGGGTCGTATTAGCCTCATCCACGCTTTTCTCTAAGCCCCATGTGTCTCATGGAAGGAAGAGGCTCATTCCCGTCATGCAGGAGTCAGGAAAGGCCTTCCGCACATCATCCCTCAGAAGAATGCTGTAGGCTTGTATTTTTCAAACGCCTACTTCAGTTAAGGTTCTTAAAGGCCTTTACATCGCTTCCAAACCCTGACCTTAGGTAGTAGATTGGTAGGAAAAAGGGCTGTAGGCCTCTTTTGTCTACTTCCTGCTGATCAGGGTCGATGGGTTTTCTGGGGATTACCAGACACAGTCCTCAGGGTACCAGCCATCCAGTCAAACAGCAACACTCAGCAGCAGCCGTGGGGTTCAGTAGAACCGGCGGAACTCCAGACTGAAGTAGCAAAGCTCCACCAAAGCAGCTGGGGAAGCTCTGGAGCGTCATGCTCTCCGAAGTCCATTGAGAGAGGTTTCGGCTGACCAATATCACGAGCCTTTTCAAGGGGGCTGTTTTCTAAGGGGAAAAACATTCCCTCATCCCACACTTAGGACTCAAACAAAAACTGTGGTCACGTGACACAACTGAGTTTCCAAAGTCACCAGAAGCTTCCACTTGTGAATACTGAGAGATGATGTGTGACTAAATAAGGTAGAGAGGTTATAAGCAAAACTCCCAATATCAGCCTGGGGTGTTCACATGTATTTACATATGCACACAGACACAGATTTACAGTTAAAAGCATAATACGTAATAATACACAATACAGGACTCTTAGCTTTCAATGGCTCTGGTTAACTCCACACACACAGGGTATACCGTCGCTGTCCCCATCGGCCACACACGAGTGATTTACCTTACTGTCGACTTTACCCAACCAAGAGCTGCCCAGACATTTGGTCAAACATTTCTGGGTGAGTCTGTGAGAGTGTTTCAGGATAAGGTTGGCACTTATGTTGGCAACTGAGTAAAAGCCGTGTGCTTTCCATTCAAAGTGTGATTGGGCTTTGTCCATGCCCTAGTGAGAGAGAAGGATCCTGTCCTGCTGGATTAAACGGGAGGGTTGACCTCCCCTTGCCTTTAGGCTTGACCAGAAATGATGGTGCTTCCTGGCCTTGGGCTTCGGCTTTTAGGACCAGCCTCTGCTTCTCTAGCTCTCGGTCATGAGCTGACCCACCTTCAGCTCTGCTGGGGCTCCAGGTTAGTGACGCACACCACACATCTCGCCAGACTCCATAGCTGGATGCGCCAAGACCTTGCCATGTACGTGTGTAGACGTATGTGCATATGGTGTATAAATGTGTGTGCGCATGATGTTAGAATGTGAATCCTAAATGTCTCCCAGAAGGCCACTCTCCTCGAGAAGAGGATGGAGCCTTTGAGAATGGATATAGACGTTGCTTAGTTGGTAGAGTCTGACTTAGGTTCAATCCCCAACTTAGCATGAGACTGGGTATGGTAGTGCACACCTTTAATTTTGGTAGTGGGGAGGTGGAGGCAGGGGGATCAGAAGTTCAAAATCATTCTAGACTACCTAGGATGTCCACGTTTTAGGTCTGTGGGGCAGTAAGATCCTGGAATCCCCAGCCCCCCTCCTTCCTTTCTTTTTCAATTGCCAATTGAGAGGCAAGAGGCTTTGCTCCACATCTGTCGTCACTGGGATGAAATGCTCCTGCCTCAGCAGAGGAGCCTGGCACTGTGAGCAAAGGAAACCTTTCCTCTTTATATACTGTTGTCTCAGTTGTATTGTTATCGTAACAGAAAGATACACACACACACACACACACACACACACACACACACACACACGGACCAAAATGCAAAACCAAGTGATTCTAAAGCTAAAGAAGGCCAAGAGACCGAGTGGGGAGCTTGTGTTCTGCCTCTCAGTGATGACTGCAAGGTCTAAACAATGCAGGCGTCTCTCAGAGACGGGGCTCGCTCTGACTAACACGTGGTTAGTCAGTTCCAACATGGTGTGGACACCAGTGTTGAGTACCGGCTGCCGTGGCCGTCACTGGATGACAGAAAGCTCATTATTATTACTGTCAATATGGACATAGGACAGGCATTATTGTGACCTTTTTATACATGTTTTGTTGGTGGTGATTAATATTTAATATTGGCTTATCATTTAGTTAAGCAGCGGTTAGTCCTAAACCAGCTGTATACCCAAATCACCACACAGAGACTAGGATTTATTTAATTATCCTAGAGCACAATGCTGGGCAATAGTTACTCCATCCTAAACCTTAAAGCTCTCATAGTTTCCTCCATTCAGATTTTCCACATTTTACTTGCTTTTAGTCATATCTTAGGTCTGGTTCATCTCTCCTTGTGATTCCAAGTCCTCTCCTGCCAATCTTTCCTCCCAGACTCCCCCTACTCGCTTCCTTCTCTTCCCCTCCAGACCAGGATGTCCCACCCTATTCTCTCCATTGCTCAGCACTGGCTGGTTGTTTTATTGACAATACAGAGAACAAATGGTGGCATGTTTACACAAACTTAAGACTGGTGATGCTTATTCTAAGCATTGCAATGCAACGTCCATATTGAAACCAGATAGTGGGGCACAGAAATCAGGATTTGAATGAACAAGGGTAAATTGTATACATTCCACAAGAACATTACACCAATATTTTCCCCTTTAAGTCTAACAAAAGACTCCTTTTCTTTCAATACAATAATTATAAAAGTTATGAAAACTATTAGGTAAAATTTACATGTGCAATGTCCAGTCCAGGTGTATTTGGCAACTTAGGAGAAAGCATCTGATTATATTATCTTGACAAGTTTAGAGTTCTATACCTAAATTAACTTTTATCCTTATTGGTATTACCTATATGAAAACATTTTCTTAAATTCTAAACAACTTAAGCTTAACTGTGGAACTATAACTACTTGGTCTTCAACCCCATCAGAGACTTGAGAAGGAATAAAATTAGAGTAAGTAGGAACTATTTAGGACTTGCTTACCCTGTCTTGGCAGAGTTTGGCAGTCAACCTGTCCTGCATTTAAGCTTGCTCATTTTTGGCAGAATTCTGTCTGTTGTGAAATGAGGGTATTTTCTTTTTGCATTTGAAGCCATCTCCATATGGAGGTTCTCTGATGCTCATCATTTTCTTTGAGGTAGGCGGGGTGCTGCCAGGAGATGATCTGTCTCATTGTCGAAGAATCTTTAAAATAATAAAGACATTTTAAAATGCCATATTCTGTACTTCTCTGAGGTTTTTGAAGACTTACCTATCTTTATATAATCAACCTGTCTACAAAATCCTATCTATCTGTTAACCCGAGGATGTATACTCCTGTGATAAATTAGACGAGTGTCCAGTATGACTATGAGTTAATTAACAATTAATGTGCATTACCTAATAACCTTATTTTCTCTCTGAATAAGATCATTAACCACTTATAACCATCTCCCAATGACAATAAACATTCATGGCCTCAAAAAACAACCAAAAACCTACCCAACCCCCTTTAAAGGAACTTGGACATTGTGCTCATGAATTTTTTCTAGCTGACTTTTTGGACACACAGAAATCCTGTTAGGGGACCCAAAGGAAATTGGGAAAAATGGTTAATTAAGCAAGCATTAACATTTGTGGTCCAGTCTTTGAGTATTGAGAAATTTCAGGCTCAATAGAAGTCCTGTTTGGAACAGTCTAAAATGCTGGGCCAATTGAGATTAGTAGCTTTCTTCAAAGCTCTCTTGGGAGCAGGCTTTGATGAGAAACAGCAATTGAAGCAGTTGAGTCAGGAATAAGCAGAACGCTGGAACATGCAAGAAGCTGGAACAGATGTGTCAATGTCTCAGCATGCTGGAAGGATGAATTCTGTCAGGTTTGATCCAGCATCTCTGATGTCCAGTCCTTTTGTTCTGCAAACATATAATTTCTCACTAGCATTATACAGTCCTAAAACTATAAATGTATGAGCTGTGCAGGATGAAACTAAACTCTAAACCAATTTTATCTATGCCAATTAAAATAATGGCATAAAAAATTGTGAAGATATTGTAGTCAAGGATTTATTGGCCTTGTAATATTGAAATTCTGGCTGGAGACATTTTTATGTCTTAGTCAGTTTCAGAGTTGTTCCCATCAGCACCTTATGTTACCTGTTCTGTTTAGTCTTCTTGATTTCTCTCTTCTTGTGTGTGGCCAAGGTCTTCAGGTTGTCTACCTCTGTCACATCTGATTTTTATTAGTTTTGGTGGAACCCATAATTTCTCTTCTCCTGTATGAACATACACAAAACCTCTTCCCCAGGGTAACACATTCCCTGTTCTCCGTTTTGGAATTAGGACCTTTATATGCGCTCTAATTCAGCAGTTGTTTCTAAATTCCACTGTGTCTTAGCAGGTGCTACTTATCTCATTTAAACATTTTTAAATTGATAAGTCATTATTTAATCTGTTTGGGGGAGATATATTTCCCTTCTGTTTTATGACCATCTTTTTAACATTACTGTTATATATTTTCATAACTTTGACCTTTAGGATTATAAGTCATATCTCTAACAGGTTTCATGTCATAAAACCTAAATTTATGTCTAAATTTTTGTTGAATTTCAGTGGATATACATGCTGAAGCACCATCAGCCCCAATTTGCAAGGGCAACTGCAAAACAGTCACCATCTCTAACAAATGTGTAACCTTAGGATCATGCTCTCCAGAATTTAAGGCAAGTTCCCACTGGAATTCTGAATATGAATCTATGGCATGGCTCATGTATCTCAGTTCTCCAAACTCTGGAGTACACCAGCAACTGTATGATCTTATTCCTAGACAACACTAAACAGGATCTGCATTTCTACTTTAGCATATAGACCTTCATCTAATAATTGAACCTTAAGAATAGATACATAATGTCCAGTCTGACCAACCTGCCCTTAGCTGAAGACTTTCTCTCCAGCATCTCAGTGGGCGGCCATTTTGTAATATCTTCAAGCCTCTCTGGACTTTTCTTATCTGGAACCACCTCTTTTGGTATTATTGTAAGTACCAGACTGGATTGCTCTGAAGGCTCTCTATTTGGAGTCAAAGATTCCCCCAACCTCTGTTCTATGGCCTTTAATTTTCTCAGTCTCTTCTTTCTCCAAGTCTGTCTTATCGTCATCTTTCCCAAAGAGGATATACAAAACTGAAATCATCAGTGAAAAAATTATTTATATGCTAAGAGAAACAAATCCAAATGGTATCCAGAACCACTGTGTCTTTCTCTATTTTCAACATAGAAAATTATCTTCTTTAATCTCAAAACCTTTCCCTCAGGACTTTATTTTCTTAGACCCAGCTTCCCTCCTAGACCTTACCAGTTCAGATGCTTGAGGCTTCTCAGTCTGTCTCTGGCTCCTGCTTCCAGGGAGAGGTAATTTTTCCGCCTCTCTCACTGGATCCTGACCCCTTCCTCCCCATGGGAAGTTATTGGGTCCACAAATGTTTGCTCCTCAGACCAGCAAGAACCCCTTCTCAAGGGGATTTTGCTTTCTGCCTTGGCTAGCTAAGTCTGGATTTGAGAAGCTTCCTTGTTAAAGAGCCACCTTTTTCCTGTAGAGAAACTGCCTCTCTGGGATTTGTATGTATCAATTTTTGTTTTTCTGCAACTGCTCTGCCTAGTCAGAATGTGTGAGCTCCTAATTTAGGAATTGCCATTGCTTTGTTTTTAAGTCTGGAACAGAACTAAAAAACTACTCTATAGTTCTACTTTCTATGTTAAGTTATTCCCAGATAACTGTAAATTCTGCCTCATGTTGGGCGTCATTTGTTGTTTAATAATATTTAATAATAATGATTAATAATATTTAATATTGGTGTATCTTTTAGTTAAACAGTGCTTATTCCTAAACCAGCTGTATACCCAAATCACCACACAGAGACTAGGATTTATTTAGTTAACCTAGAGCACAATGCTTGACAATGATTACTCCATCCTAAACCTCTAAACCTGCAAGTTTCCTCCCATTCAGATTTCCCACGTTGTACTTGCTTTTAGTCATATCTTAGGTCCGATTCCTCTTTCCTAGTGGTCCTGCTGATCTCTGCCCTCCTACTCCTCCCACTTGCTTCCTTCTCTCCCTCCCCAAACCAGGGTGTCCCACCCTATTCCATTGCCCAGCATTGGCTGGTTGTTTTATTGACAATACAGAGAACAAATGGTGGCCTGTTTATACAAACTTGAGCCAGGGGTCAGCACACGCAGGGAGTCGGCTCGTCTGCAAAAACAGTCAAGGCGGAACAGCAGTTTTAGAAGCGGCAAGATAAACACATTCGTGTGTCAGGGGCAGCTTGAAAGGCAGCAAACGTGTTGCTGGGCACAACAGCTCAGCTGTCCATCAGCGGTCCAGGTTCTCACTGCTGCCTTCAGAGTCAGATTTTATTACTGTTTGCTTTTAATCATGTGGCTGTGTGGGGCAGGGCTGCATTTAGCTTGTAATCAGTCAGACCTAAAAATAATCGTAGTGACTCATCATATTAATAAGTAACAGGTCACATTAAGTATGCAAATTATATGATTATTATCATCAATATTCTCAATAATTCTTACACTACACATTCAACGTATAGGAAAAGTTTCTGCTTCCGCTATTGTGGTTGCACTGAAGTGGTGTAATGGGAGTCTGCACGCGTTTATTTGTGGGATGAGAAAAATGGTTCTTTCTCTCGGGGAAAGATGTGTTACGAAGGCAACAGCTGTGGAGAGGGTGAAATGGAAACACAAGTTCAGGAAAAACAATGCACCTTAATTCATTTTTAAAATGGATATTCTTGAGTATCAAATTTTGAAATTGTATTAGAAATTGTGTGCATGTGTGTATGCGTGTGCGTGTGTGTGTGTGTGTGTGTGTGTGTGTGTACACATGCCCGCAGCTGAGCATGGGATCTGGGAGCCAGAGGTTGGCATCAGGGTCTTCCTCACTCACTCTCCACCTCATTGTCTCCCAGGAGCCGGACCTTCCCCACGTGGCTCGCTGGTGGACCAGCTAGCTCCAAGCGTCCATCTGCTGCGAGCTTGCACCACTGCGCATTGGCTTTTTCTGTCTGTGCAATATCGCCCAGCTTGCACGGCTGGCACTTTACTGAGCGAATCAGCCCCCTCCACGGAGCACTTTTAATTAGTAGATTATATAATCGCTTCATTTTTATTTTCAGTAACTATAGCTGGCTAACATTTCGCAAAGCTTTTAAATGTCTTTGAATGTGCCAACAGAAATATTTGTAAACTGCTGTTCATCACTCTTAATCCCATCCACGTGTCCCACAGAAAGGCTGTCATCCCTCATCAGATAAAGGTGGAGTACGCTTCATCTCCATTTTGTGAAAACTCACAATCCCTGCTCAAAGAAACAAACGTTATTGTTCAGAATCTTGTCTGGCTTCGTTTAATCCGTGTCTCCCAAATGTGTTTGGTCGTTGATCCTACTTCCTCACATATCTGTCGTGAGAGGCCACTGAGACACGTTGTGGCAGTGACTGCCTTGCCTTACCCCAGAGCTGCTGAGGTGGAACGCCTGTGTGTGTTCATTTTTAATATCAGACATTCTATACATGATATATGTATGTATGTTTTTCAGCTACAAAATGTATTCAAGGGGAACACACAGTGGAACAGGAAGGAACTGACTGATTCCCACACATGCACTGTCTCACGTAAAAAATATGATTTTAAAAATTAAAAGGGAGTCTTTAAATATATATATTATATATATATTTATTTTTATATATAATTAATATATATAATTAATATATATTATATATTTAAAGACTATATATAGAGTCTAAATATATAAATTTATATATATTTAAATATTTATATATAAATTTATATATATTTAAATATAAATATATTTAAATATTTATATATATTTAAAGACTCCCTTTTAATTATATATATATGTAATATATATAATATATATATCATATATATACTGGGTTTTTTTTGTTTGTTTTTGTTTTTGAGACAGGGTTTCTCTTTGTAGCCTTGACTGTTCTGACTTACTCTGTAGACCATGCTGGCCTCACACTCACAGAGATCCACCTGCCTCTGCCTCCCGAGTGCTGGGATCACAGGTGTGTGCCACGGCGCCCAGCTAAAGCTGGATTTTTAAATTTTAAATAAAATATGTGGCTGTGCAGAATGGGTTATCAGCTAGCCCATTTCTGTACCAACGTAGGCACTGGTACAGAGTACTTTTATGTACCAACGTAGGCACTGGTACAGAGTACTTTTATGTCGGCTGTGAGAACCTGAAATACTTTCATGCTGGCGCTGAGCCAGCGCCTTCCACTTTTATCGGTCTGCCTGTCTGTCTACCTATTTATTTATTTTTGGTTTTTTAAGACAGAGTTTCCTCTGTGTCACCTTGGCTGACCCAGACTCAATTTGTAGACCAGGCTGGCCTCGAACTCACAGAGCTCCACCCGCCTCTGCCTCCTTAGCACTGGGCTCACAGGCGTGTGCCACCATGCCTGGCTCGCTGAGAACTTTTAATTGATAATTATATAATTATATAATAAGCCGGTGCAGCTCAACAAAAAAGGGGCCATGGGGACGTGGGGCGGGAAAGTGGGGCCAAAGGTGAGGAGAGCACTTTGTTATAGCACATTTTCCCAGGGCTCAAATTGGCATTAGGTTTTAATGTGGCCAGATGAAGCTTCAGTAGACAGGAGGCTGACACAGCTGGATCACGTAGACTCCTAATCAAATACTTCTCCTCCTGTCAAAGCCCGATTCTCATGTTTAGGGGCTGACACGTGTTCTTCCGGATCCGAGGACCCCGAGCCTTGAGATCAGAATGCCGACAGCGAGCAGGAGCCTGGAGCCCAGCCCTCATGCCCAACAGGTGGAGGCAGCTGTCACTGTCCTGGCCGGCCAGAGCAGAGGGGCACCCGAGGTCCACCTCTGCGGATCTTCTCGGGAAGCTTCACTGGAGAGTAGTTACACGCCTGTGCCATTACGCTATTAATCTATACAGCCAGCTCAGTCCCCAGGGAGACCTCAAAGATGACTACAGAGTCCCCTTGTCAGAAGTGCTGTCCCCGGGGCTGGAGAGATGGCTCGGCAAGGCAGAGCACAGGCTGCTCGTGCAGAGGAGCTGAGTTTGGTTCCCAGTAGCTAGGCCTGGCAGTCCACAACTGTGTGTAACCAGCCCTGAGGGATCTGAGGTCTGCTTCTGGCATCCAAGGAACCTGCTGAGGACACCTGCCCTCACACATATGCATGTCATACACACATACTTCAAAACCTTTTAAATCATTTTTTAAAGTGCTCTCCCTAACGCTCACCATGAGGCAGCTGTTAGGGACTCAGGTGCTGGGGTTTGTAGGAAAGCTAAGCTGCTCCCAAGTGACTCCGGCCCCAAAGGGAGGAGGAGCTCAGGGAAAGCAAGAGAGGAGCCCTCCTTCCATTGCCCTGGGGGAGAGGCTAAGAACCTTCCACCGTGCTTGGCAGGAGGGTCGTTTCTTCCAGATCTCCCTGTATTTAAAATGTATTCCCAGCAATTGTGCTCAGTTTGGGTTTGTGTTAAAACAAACAAACAAACAAACAAACAAACCAAAACATTTGAAATGCACTGACTGGGGACACTGTGCCGTTTAGCTCTTCAAATACTTTGGGTTGGGGTGGGGGAAAGAGACAGACTTAGTTTTGTGATTACATTAAGGCGCGTTACTCCAGGAGTTTCTGGGACATCCTGCACCTGGCCTTGGGATCCAGAAAGAAAAGCAGGCTGTCACTTCCATCACACCGTGTTCTGTCAGTAACTGAGATGGCTTTGAAGATGCGGAGAAAGCTGGGTTTGGGTAAGGCTCCCCACTCATCCCTTGTTGCCATGGAGAAAAACAGCTTTAAAGACATCTTTAAATGAAGTCGGCCCTGTGCTAAGAGCTCCCTTTTTGTGTAAGAGGGGGAAAAAAACAAACCAGGAAAGGAGAGGGCAGACAGGTAATGTTCCCCAAGCAGCCACATCTTCAGGAGGAACAACATAAAATGTCTTTTCCTTCAGGACTCTCTGGGGCCTACCTCTCACCTCAGGATTACATAGCTCACATCTAGCTGCAGCCAGACTTTTGGCTACTTTATTGGGTTCTTTTTCCCACCTCCCTACACCACCACCTTCTCTTCTGACCCCCCCAACACTAGGTAGGAGAGAGAGATGGGTGTCAGTATCGCTAGACCACTTTCTGCTGATGGGGGTGTCGAATTCCTTGGGGCAGATTTGATCTTTATTGTCAAGATGTCTCCAACCAGCAAACAACAGCAGGAGCAGAGGGAGCAGCGGCCGTCCTCAGGGCTCTGCCATTATACAGCCTCTGAAGAGCACCCAGAATTCCAAACCATCCTCAGCCGGCAAAATCACACCCTCGCCAGAGCACGAGACAAATCACAGTCAGCTGCTACCAACAATCTGATTAAAACAGAAACATAGCGTTCTATGTTTTCAAAGAAACCAAAGTTCTCACTGCACCTAGGCCTCAGAGCTACAACAAAATAACCACTGGCGAAAGCCATTAGGCTTCATTTACTGTATACACTGCCTGGTCCCATGTAACATGGCTCCAGGAACTCCCAGAGAGGGCCTCAGACTCTAGCCATTTCCTGTTGCCTACAAAAGACCCTCCTCCCCTGCCAGTGTCACCTTCTTTCCTACCCCTTCAAGTTCCTCCTTGGATCTTGGATCCCTTTATCCCCCAAGGGACTGAAGGTGATCCCATCCCCATGACCACAAGAATAGTGTTACTGGCTGAAAATAAGACATTTTCTTATTTGACATGAGGCGTTTCACATGTGTTGTCTTAAACTGTGTCAGAATTGGTCCCATTTCACGAGGCAGAAACTGACTCAGAAAGACTTGACTGATTGGCAGGTAGAACCCTTGGTGTTCAGCACAGACCACACCTTAATCTGATAAATGCCATGACCACAAGTAGCACTCAGGGAGAAAGGGTCTATTACATCCTCCAAGTCCAAGTTGATAAGGGAGACAGGGAAGGAACTCAAGGCCTGGAGGCGAGGACGAAGCAGACGCCATGGGGGGGGGGGGTGCTGCTGCTGGCCTGCTGCTGAGGCTCCCTCAAAGAGCCGAAGTTCCAGGGTGGCACAGCCCCCAGAGAGCCGGGCCCTCCTACATCAATCACCAATAGAGAAAACTGCCTTCCCAGAGTTGACCATAGGACAATGGATGGAGAAATGTCTCTGCCAAGACATGCCTAGGTTTGCGCCAAGTTGGTAAAACCCAGAACACCTGTCTAATCCAGAATCTCCACCCTGTGGTCTCTGTCCAGCCGCTCGTTCACCTGCTCCCCCAGCGGTCACTGAGCCTCGTGCTATCCCCCAGTGGTCACTGAGCCCTCGAGTCCAGCACCGCTCAGAGCCTGCAGCAAATGTCAAAGCAAAAAGCCTCCAGGTGTAGCAGCTGCAAAGGAGCAGGGAATGAACTCGTGTGTCAGAGAATGGCTGCGACTTCCACCCAGAGAGAGAGCAGTCCCTTCATCCGGAGGGCCACGGGTCACTGACAGGCTGCCCCTGCTCTGCGATGCATCCAGGACTCTCTGAGGAGCGTGGATGGGCAGATGCCACCCTAGGAAGCGCGCCTGGAGGCTGGCCCGAGGCTGGAGCTGCAGCGGGCATGGAGAGGTCCCCACAGCTTCACTGGCGTTCACGCTGGGACCTGACTGCTGACTGCTGGAGGAGGTTAACACATGCTCCCCTAGGCAGGGCGAGGTCCCCAGCTGCGCCCCAGCACTCAAGGGTAAACCGAGGTCAGCTGGAGGTGCCCGCAGGCCCTTCCCTCTGCTCTGTGCCCCTCCGCGCTGGGGTTCGCTGGAACGAGAGGCGAGCCTTCATCGAGGCCAGCGCTGAGCATGACTCAGGTGGGCGAAGGGCTCACCTGGGTCCATGGTCAGCGAGGCCTGTCGATTTGGGCCAGAGAAGAGGCCATTATGGTGTCAGGAAGGCATGGAAGGGACAGCTCACCTTCGGGCAGCCAGGGAGGGGGAGAGAGAGAGGAGAAAGAGGGGCAGGAAAGACTCCGTCTGGACAGTCTCCAGCTGGACACTGTCCTGCTCTCGCCGTCTCCCGTGAGGTCACGAGGCTATGAACCCACTAAGGGTTAATCCGGTAGTCAGGTCCCGGGACCCAGTCATTTCCCTGAAGCCCATGGCTGGCCATGCTGGCCTGAGGGAGCATGCTCTCAGCCTCGGCCTCTGGGCAGTTAGGTGTACAACTACAGCAGGAGGCTGGCTTTGCAGAGCATCCTGTGGCAGAGGAAACCACTTCAGCTGCTCTTCCGGGTTAGGCTGTCTTTTCCCACTGCTACTATGTAACAAACAGCAGGGTTGCATTATCATTTTTCCTTTGTCTTAAACGTTGCATTATCATTTTCTTTTGTCTTTAGGCAAATCTCCAAACAGCCAGCGGTTGATAAAAGACAGGCTGTGCCCTTCCTATCCTGGCTCCTCCACCTTGCTGCTTTTCTAACACGCGCATTCACTAGAATTGGGCTCACTGGATAAGCTTCTTGGAGAAGGGCTTTTGTTACGAAGGGTGAACTGGTCTTGCCAGGTGCCCTCCTTCCTCCCTGGACCCTGGAGAACGCTGTGCCAGCCTAGAGCTGGGAAGGAGTCCATCCCTCCTCAGACTTCAAGCCCAGGTGAGGCTGTGTGTGTGTGTGTGTGTGTGTGTGTGTGTGTGTGTGTGTGTGTGAGCTCCCCTCGGCCCAGATGAGGCTTTGTGTGTGTGAGAGAGAGCTCCCCTCGGCCCAGGTGAGGACGTGTGTGAGCTCCTCAGCCCAGCGAGCCTGTGTGCCAGGACAGTTGGCTGTTGTTCTCCTTTTAGCCGACATTCCCAAGGTGCCCCGCAGCAAGGCGTTCCTTACCCTGCTGTTTTTTATCTATTCTGATAAAATAATGGTTTCTCGTGTGTTTAAAGAGCTTGTTTGTCCTATTTTTAAGTAACTGAAGTTGGTGAGCATTCTGAATTGTCTAAATGCTGCACAATTGATGGGCGGCTGCTTATTAAAGACCGACTTTGCCATTCGCTGTTAAATAGCACAGGCTAAACTTACATGTTGAAATGCCACACTCTCTCTGCAGGGGGCTGTTTTTGGGAACAGAGTTTTCAAAGGGCTAATTGAGGTTAGCCGAAGTCAGAAGAGCATATCCTAGGTGCAAAGGGTCGGTGCCCTTACGTGAAAAGTTTAGAACAGTAGCACACGCAAGGAACCGAGAGGCGGCCACCGAACAAGCCGGAGCACGGCCCTCAGGGCCAATCAGCCCGCTCACAGCCTAGCTTCCCACTTCCATCAGGGCTGAGAAATCAGTTTTGCTGGTGAAGCCCTCCGGCACTTTGCCGTGGCCGTCACATCCACGCAGAAACGTTTACGAATGGTTTATTTCCTGACTTTGGAAAACAACAGAAGGTCAAACTCCATTTCTTTCCTGAGTAGTCCTCCTGTGAGCTTCGGCTCACGTGTGTGGCACTCCCAACCCTGTGACCGAACACCTCCCAAAAGCACCTGGGAAGGCTCGTTTGGGCTCATGGTTTAAGGGTGCCATCTGCCATTCCACAGGGCAGGAGTCTGAGGAGGCCGCTTTCCACTGTGGACTGGGCCAGGGGACACACCTCAGCGCAGCAAGGAGAGGCCAGCCCCTGACTGTCAGGCCCCACCCAGAGTCCACTGTCCACACCCCAGGACCAGGAGGCTTCACAGCCTCTAAAGCGCCATCAGACGGAGCCAAGTGTTCACACACGTGAGCCTCTGGGGTCAGGTTGTCTCACACTCACACAGAACACTCAGGAAAACTGGCCCTGGTGACAGGGTAGAAGTCTCTGTACTCCTGCTCCTGACACAGGTTGCTCCTGCTTTCTGCTGAAGCCTTGAGATCCGTTGTCTACCTGAGCGGCTCTCCTCTGTTTCCGTTCGCCCGGCCTTGGCCTGCTCGGGGAACAGGAACTTCTGGATGCTGCCTCTGCTTTGGGATTCACCTTGGGTTGAAAAACACTCTGACCGAAGCAGTTTTGGGAAAAGGTCCTGATGGCTTCCCTATCTCAAAGGCTGAAGGAATGCTGACAGTGAAAAACCCTCCTGTGTGTCTGTAAGAAGGTAGCCAGGTGTGCAGGGGGCTTAGAACAGGCCCCTGAGTCCTGTCAGGATAAGGGGGACCAAAAACTAACTTGGATGTGTTTGGGCTGGAGAGAGTATCTAAGCCTATGTAAGTGGGATGTTCAAGGCGTGCACACACACACACACACACACACACACACACACACACACACACGGGGGGGGGGGTATATGCACTTGTGCATGCAGTACCCGAGGAGACCAACAGAGGGCGCTGGACCCCCTAAAGCTGGAGCTGTGGTGATAAGCTTAAGCAACCATAAGCTGCTTATTGTGGCAGCAATAAACCACTGGGCTAACCCATCGGGGTAGATTTCTAAAAAGTGCTCAGTGCTAGGTGGCTTATATGACAAACTGACCCAAAAAGGAAGGCAGGTATTTTGAAGATACAGAAAGCTGTGGTGTAAAAGAAAGAGCAGAACGGACAGAAACATGAAATTTGAAAAAGACGTATTTTGGTTCGGTGACCTGAAAACCCTTCCAGAACGGGACAGGAAGGGTCGCTTTGTGGAATTGTGAGCTTGTGTGTTTGGAGCTGAGTTCTAGCAAAGAGATGAGCCTGAGCGTTGTGCAGAGAAGGGGGTTCTAAGCCAGTTGACCTCCTTCAACCCCAGCATCTCATGATCCCCAAGCTAGAAAATACCACAAAAGCAAGCAAGGGGTGACCTATGAACCCCTCCAGGAGGCACTGAGGAGTGGGGTTCTCTATGCTGACAGTTTCTGAAGCATTCCCGGCCTTGTGTGCTCTTTAATCTTCCCAGCAAGACTTCAAATTTGATGAGCACATATAATGAGAATGGAAACTGATGTAGTAATTTGCCAAAAATGACACAGCAACTGGCCAGGCTCGGCTGTCTGAGGCCCACCTCCCGTCCCCTCTTCATCCCTGGGATGTGGGCAGTCCCGAGTCCTTGCAGGAAGCGTCCTCACACACCGTCACACACCTTCCAGTGCTTACCTAGCCCTTCCCATCTGCTCAAGAGCAAGATCTGCGGGACCCAGACGGTGTGGCAGCAGGGGGGGGCTAATGAGGTGTGAAGGGTGTTCCGCTCAGCCCAGGCCAGGAGAGGCTGGGAGAAAAGCCAGATTCTCATCCCCTGTTTGAGATGTCAAAAGCAGGCACGGTGGCCATGTATTACACCCCTCCAAGGCCTTATATCACCTTCGCCAGCAGTGACTTTATGGCCAGCTCGGGCAACATAGTGAAACTTTGGTACACAGCATTGTAGACCAACAAAACGTAAAGCAACAGCAATGAAACAATACGACTGAACACTTTCCAGCACTGTTCCATTCAATCCAAAAAGACGGAATAATGTTACACTCCCGAGGTGTGACATGGACAGCCCCCCACACACACCTTACATCCCGATTAAACGCAGCAAAGCTTATCCAGTGTGATCCGCGGGCCTGCTTTTCACAGGTGTCACTCACTGTTCACACAAACACTGTTCAGACTCTGTTAGAGCACCAGCCTTCAGTGATAGCTCGGATGAGGCTCGTGAGAAGCCGACAAGGCAAGTGGCTGTGAAGGCAGGTCTCGAGCTCACTCGCCTGGAGACTTGACTGCCAAAAATGAAAGGCAAACTGTTTTTGTTCCTTGCAAATTTCTCTTCTGGGCGGCAGCCGATAGGAATCGGCTTTGAGGTGAAAGCCTCTTCGGCAATCACAGAGAATGACTGTGTCTTCGAGTCACAGTGGAGAAAAATTCACAGAACATGATTAGAGCATATTGATTAAACATAGGTGCTGGCCTGAATAAAACTGCCCCTCAGAGGCTCGTGTGTTTAAATGCTGGGTCATGAGGAAGCGACACCATTTGGAAGGATTAGAAGGACTAGGAGGTGTGGTCTTGGAGGAAGTGTGTCACTAGGGTTTTGAGGTTTTAAAAGCCCATTCCACATGCAGTGTCTCCTAATTTTGGATCAGGATATAGTTCTCAGCTCCTTCTCCAGCAACACACAGCTCTTTGCCATGATGATAATGGACTAAGCCTCTGAAACCATCAGCAGGCCGCCAATTAAATGCTTTAAAAAAAACAAAACCAAAAAGAGTTGCCTTGGTCATGATGTCTTTTCATAGCAATAGAACAATGAGTACAATCCACAGTGGAGCTAATTAAAATGCAAATTTCTTTCCTGTATCATTCACAGCAATTACTTGTCTCATGTGTCTTGAATAAAAGTGTTGTTTACAGGCAGAGGCAGGTGGATCTCTGTGAGTTCAAGTTTAGCCTGGTCTACAAAGTGAGTCCAGGACAGCCAAGGCTACACAGAGAAACCCTGTCTCAAATGAAACAAAACAAAATGAAATTAAAACATTGAAGTCTCATTTGAATAAAAGTGTTGTAAAGATTATTTTCCTTCTGTGTGTGTCTGTACTGAGGTGTGTGCACGTGCCCACGGAGGCCAGAAGGGGGCGCCAGATCCTCTGGTGTCAGAGTTACGGGCAGTCATAGTTAGGTCACCGGCGTAGGTGATGGTCTCCGACTACACTGGCCTGTGAGGATGTGAGGTGCAGTGACTAGTCAGGTCGGCATGGTCAGCACATATGTCCTTTAGACGGTTGGCGTTTCTTGTGTTGGGAACATGACAATCTTCTCTATTGGACATTTCGGCCTTTGTGACCCTGCTGTGCTGTAAAAGATTACAAGTTCCTTCTCCTGTACCCATTAACTGTCCCCTCTCCACCTTCCCTCTCAAGCCTCTCCAGGACGCTATGTTTTAAAAACACAAAATGAAGGGATTGATTTTGTTGTTGAGTAACTCAAAAAGTATATTATATATTATATATAATATATATAATGATGATATAATATTGCAATAATTTTTGAATTATATATATTGAATGCTGTATTATATAATTGAAATATTTATACTGACTATCTATATAATGTATATTATATACCATATACACAATGTAATATAGTATATTATATAGTATTATATATTTATTATACATAATTCATTATATTATAATTTACTTTTATAATACTGCCAAATTACATAATTACAATATAGTTCCTGTGGATCCAGGAGTGATGGAATTGCATTTCTGAGACGTGTTGTTAGGTTTCGTTGGAGCTTTTGTGCAGAGAGAGTGTAGGTCTGACTCTCCACACCACTACCAATAAATGACTTCTAAAAGTAACTGATCTGACCTTGTCTGTTAAAAACAAAAACAAAAGAAAAACAAAACCAGAAACAAACAAACAAATAAAATCCACCCATCATACTTGGTGTGGAGCTTCTCATTCCAACACTTGGAGGCCAAGACAAAGAAATCCAAACTCAATGTCAGTTTGGACGTCAGGGTGAAACCCTGCCTCAAAAAACCAGGACGCTGCCGTGGGACGTGGCTCCGTGGTGAGTGTCCAGAGCCAGAGAGAAGCCTGGCCTGCTAACACAGCTGTGATCCTGGCGTTCCCAAGGCGAGGTGGGAGGCAAGGGCAGAACGCTCCCTGGACCTGTGGGGCCAGGCCGGCTAGCCTGGCCTACCCCGTGGCCAACAACAAATGTCTCAACCAAGGCGGAAGCTGTCCTCCGAGTTCCACAGTGCACTTGCACAAACACTCACATACATATCACACACACAGACACACAAAGTAAAAATAAATGTAAAAGAAATGAGTGTGGTGGCATAAGCCTTTAATCCCAGCACTGGGGAAGTAGAGACTGGTGGATTTCTGAGAGTTCAAGACCAGTCTAGTCTACATAACAAATTCTAGGCTACATAGGCTTTTTAGTAAGATCCTGCCAGAAAGGAAGGGAAAGGGAAAGGGAAAGGGAAAGGGAAGGAAAAAGGGAAGGAAAAAGGGAAGAAGGGGGAAGGGAAGGGGGAAGGGAAGGGAAGGAAAAGAAGGAAAAGAAAGAAGGAAAGGAAAGGAAAAAGGAAAAAAGGAGGGAGGGAAGGAAGGAGGGAGAAAGGAAGAGAAGGAAGGAAGGAAGGAAGGAAGGAAGGAAGGAAGGAAGGAAGGAAGGAAGGAATTCCAATGCATCTCCCTGGCCTCTGTCATGTTCTCCTGTCTTTAACTATTGATCATATTTGACAAGATGGTTCTTCCAGCCCTGACTGGCCCAGATCTGGCTATGTAGACCAGGCTGGCCTCAAACTTGCCAAGATCCACCTGCCTCTGCCCCCCCCCCACACACACACACACACTGGAGAAGTGTTTTTAAAGGTAAGCAATCGATGATTTTGATGGGGTTTTAGAAAAGCTGCTGCTCATCTTCATTTTATTTTGTTTTGTTTTCGGGGCGTGGGGGAATTACTATAACTAAAGATCTGGTCCTGAGAACTTGAGAGAGATGCTGTGCCAGCAAAAAAGACAAGTAGATGAAACACCCATTGTCCTCCTGGCTGGCTGGACCACAGAATGAAATGTCAAGTCACGTCCGCAGCATGTAAGGGTAATCAAGAAGTATGGGATGCTTTAGAGTTTCCATTTTAAACAATGTAAGAGAAGCTTGACTCGCTGCCTTCTGGATCACTTCACCACAGAAGAAATAACAAAGTCATGTTCACAGGTGATTAAGGCTTTAAAAAAAAACGTAGACACCATATTGACATGAACAGCCAGTTTGGGTTTCAGTTTTCACTGGCGAGAACATGTGTAGGCGTCACAGGTGTGAGCTGGGAGAATCTCCATAGAGTGAATGCTCCTGCGGTTGGCCACAGCCTCTGCCTGCCCTGTCCCCTCATCCCTGTGGCCACCATCATCTGACTCTTACGTCACAGATCCGTGCTGCCTGCTCTTCTCTGTCAACCGAGCAGAATGGCACGGTATGACACTTTCATGTCCGTGACAGTGTCCATGCTGTGACACGCAGTTACACACAGGCCTTTATCTGTTCCAGCTGGCGTTGCATTGTGCCTCATGGGCAGCTTCCCACTCGGGCTGTTGGGAAGAGTCAGCTGCGTGCACTTTTCACCTTGGGTAAGGTGTGCTGGGGCCAGGATTCCTAACTCACGTGAACGGCCGTGGAGCTGCTGGAAGCCACACAGGCTCTTCGGGGTCCTGATGGCCTGGCCCTCCTACCCACCTGCTCACAGAGGCAGGGCACACAAGAGGCCACAGCTGCAGACACCGACTCTCATTTCCACGAAGGAGAGAGCTTTGTGGGGTTTTCTGTTGTTTGATTTGAAGATCCGCAGCTGAAAACAGAAGAAAGTGTTGTGAGCATGAGCTGGGAGCCACTGGCCTCAAGAACCCGGGCGAGGGGTAAGTGTGTAAGTTATCTTACTGAAGCCTGGCAGTTGCTGGACAGGAAACAGGCCCCAGGGCCGGGGAGGCAGGGGACCGGAGCAGGGATGCGGGTGGCACTGAACTTCCACATCGCTGAGGTGAAAGTGAAGGCAAAGCCAGGGTCCTCATGGTCCCCTTTCCCCTCACGAAGCGAGGCCTGTTGCTCTTCCCTGAGAGACAGACGCTTTCTCTCCTACCCATTTGGCCGTCCCCCTGTGTGATGGAGGAGGCAGAGCTGGAGCACAGCTGCCCACAGGGCCACAGGCAGAGGTGTGGGACACCCCAGGGAGCTACCTACTTCCACTGGGCCCATCTCTCACTGTCCCTCACCTCCTAGCCCCGACCTTCTATCCTGACATCACAGTGGACCCATTCATTGATTAGGTCAAAACCTTCATGATCCAATCATCTTCCAACAACTGCATCTAACAGCTGGAGACCAAAACCTTCAACACACGAGTCTTTGGAACCACCTGATACCCAGACCATAACCTTCCCACTGCATTTGGAATAAAAACTGAACTCTTCCCCAAGGCCTCCAAAGCCCCCACAGAAGCCAGGCTCTGGGCCCTCCGCCTTACCGACCTCTGTGCCTCCAGCCTGCGGCTGTCGCAGGCCTTGCTTGTTCTGGTTTTGGGACGTGCACACAGAGGGAAGGCCTGGACTCGTCCTCTCTAAAGCTTACCTAGGCCCAGGGCCTCTCTGCCAGCCCGTGCTCACTCTTACAGAACACGTGTGTGGTTTGCTTTGTAGCACTTACCCGTGGCTTTAAAGTTCTCCCGACCATAAATTGTGTGTACCATCAAGGTAGATACGGCTGAAGGCAACATCCCTGTGAGAAAAAAGCCTCAGGAGGGGCCACAGCTGGGATACAAAGTGAATAAATTGTAGTAAATGGTGATAATAAAAAAGAAAGAAAGAAAAAGTTCCCACCAGTGGCAGCCTGGTGTGGTGGCGCACACCTCTAATTTCAGCACTTGGGAGGAAGAGGCAGGTGGATCTCTGTGAGTTAGCCAGCCTGGTCTACAAGTCAAGTTTCAGGACAAAGAGGGCTGGTGCACAGAGAAATCCTGTCTCAAAAAACAAAAAAACAAGCAAACAAACACACCAAGAGTTCTTTCCAGAAAAGCGCTCCAATGCTTGACCCACAGATGTGGGTTGGGCGAATTACAGAAATCCTTTGCTTCCCCAAGCGACCTCTTCCATGAACTTTACAACTATGAACTCAACTGAGCCCCGTAAGAACGCTTATTCGTGACCCCACCCCGATTTTTCAAAGAGAGAACACAAAGCAGGAAGAGAATAAATGACCTTCCTGAGAGGAAGGGCCAGCTGAAGAGTGGGGATTTGAACCCAGGCAGTGTGGGCGTGGGTCCACAGCTTTCACCACCACACTGCCTTAGCACCCAGCCCTTTCTCTGCTTCTTTAAAATATGCTTTTTAGATTTACTCAGTTATTGGAGGAGAGTAAAGAATGTGCGTCATGACAAGTGTATGGAGGTCAGAGGACACCTGAGGGGTCAGGCCTCTCTTTCCTCCATTTGGGTCATGGAGGAAAAACTTGGGTTATCAGGATTGGTAGCCACTGCTTCTCCCACTGAGCCATCCCTGGCTCTTCTTTGATGGCAAACCATCTGAAGCTTCCAAGCTTCAGCAACCAGAAGGGTGGCTCTGAATAGAAACACACAGACTGAGTCAAACTCCTCATCTATTTGCTTAAGGCAATAGTGCAGCTTTGCTTCATTTTGGCTTCCTCCATTTTCCACAAGAATCACTTTATCACAGACCAAGGGAGTGTCCAGGCTCCAGGAGCCTTGTGTTTGGTTTCTGGGGCAAGGATGCCTGACAAGGAATACTGAACCATCCACAGTAGGCCCAGCTCCCAGTGGAGACAGGAACTCTGGAGAAGGACGGCCACATGGCCTGATCTGCACAGGACATCCCTCCACATACAGGCTTCTTGACTGAAGTCTAACCTAAGCCCGCGTGGCTCTGAGCCCAGGAAACCAACACCCTTGCTGACAGGTGGGCTCTACCCATCCCTTTGTGACTATGAGTTTCAGGAGGAGCTGCCTTTAGCGTTATCAAACCATGATTTCCCACAAAGTTGGCTAATCAACATGTGTCTCGGTTGGCTTTCATCTTCAAGTCCAAGTGATCTTTGTTGAAACCTGCATTTAACAAAAAATAAATAAAAGAAGAAGCCAATGGTGTCTTTTATAAAACCGAGCTGGATTTCTTTGGCTAATAAAATCTCAGTATGGCCAACTGTGAAGTGTGTTTTAGTTATTTCACATGCAAATAACACTACAGGATTTTAAGGTAAGTTGTGTTTTTGCTATTTTGACCTATTAAATGTGTCAAAAACCTCAGCTTGTTATTGTGCTGGCTTCTCTGAAAGCCTACGAGAACTCTCTCCACTTCAGAAATGAAGCACGTTAAAGTAGAGCTTCCTCTGTCAGAAACCACATGAATTCCCTTCCCATCCCCCTTTGAACCCCTCGCCAACCTGACTGATGCTTGAAGAAGTGCTCTGGAGAAACCAGGAACTCAGTGACACTGAGGCAGACAGAGGCCTCGGGGCTGTTTGTCTTTTCTGGAAAGTGCTGGACTCGGATTCTTCTGGATCGGGTCTGTTACAGTGAATACCTACCTGAAAAACATAGTTTTGCCAAATGACAAGAATGGAGAGAAAACTATTTGCCTTTTCATTAGCATGACAGCATGTGGATTTTGTAGCTAGAAAGCAGCTTAAGGCTGGGGAGATGGCTAGGCAGGGTGAGGGCCCTAGAGCAAGCATGTGGCGCTGGAGGCTGCATGCAAAGCTTGATTGGCTGCCTGCAGGCCTGTGCTCCCACACTGTTGTGGGCAGAGACAGGAGGATCATGGGACTCACTGGCCTTCTGCTGGCTCCAGGTTCAATGAGGGACGGTGCCTCACAGGAATAAGGTGCAGAGTGCAGCAAAACATCTGCCCTTCTCTGGCCTCCATGCTCGTGCATGGGTGTGCACGTTCAGACACCTGCTCCCGCAGGCACACACACACAGGAGAGAGACAGACAGGCACACACACACACACACACACACACACACACACACACACACACAGATTCCACACATTCATTCCCAGCCACAGTGGTGAGCCAGACCTCTACAAAGAAGCACTTGCTGCCTCGTGGGGGCCCAGGCTTCAGACGTTTCTTTGGCTCAGTGACCAGGCTGAGGAGTTTCAGCTGAGTCAGACTCAATGCCCGGGAGGGCTATCCAGGCAGGACAGGCTGGGTGTGAAGCTTCCCTTCCTAGCAGGGTGCTAGCTTCTTCTCTGCTTCTCCCTCCCCCTCCACTGGAGACGCTCACCACACTGTGGTAACGAGGTCCCCTCAACGCAACTCCACTCAAGGCATTCTGCCTCGGCCTCTACTACCCTTAGCTCCATCACAGTCCTGGAGATCTCCACAGAAAGGTCTCTATTTTAAAAACCACAAATTATAGCTGGGTGTGGTAACACGGGCCCATAACCCCAGAGCTCACAAGGCTGAGGCAGGAGAGTGGCCTCGAGTTCAAAACCAGTTTGGGCTGTGTCTCCAGATCCCCTCTCAAAAACAAAGAAGCAGATGGAAGGTCGGTTCCACCCATCACTCGAGGCTCCTCTCTGTTAGCCTGACACTTGCCACCTTCCCAGGCTGGTGTCCTGTACTCCACGTGCTCTCCGTTCTTGTCTTCAGAACCCTTGGAGCATGCTACGTGTGTTGTCCTGGGTGGAGTTTCTCTCTGGTTCCTGCTCGTGTTTCAGGCGAAACTCTAACGTGCTTTATTTTGCTCCGTGTCTTCAGCTACATGTGGACTCTGTCACAAATTCCAGCTTTAAAAGATATTGTTAAGAGACGGCTCAGAGGTTAAGAGGTTAAGAGCACTGGCTGGCTCCTCTTCCAGAGGTCCCGAGTTCAATTCCCAGCACCCACATGGTGACTCACAACCATCTATAGTGCGATCTGGTGCCCTCTTCTGGCACACATGCAGGCAGAAAACTATAAATAGTAGATAAATAATACCAAAAAAGATAGTTATGTTTTCATACTGTAATATGATGGATTTGAACATGTCCTTTACAATGTGTATAGCACATTAAAGACCAGCAGCCATGCTACAAATTTGTTGTAAAGACCTTCAGAGACACTGTGTGCTGTCATTTTCTGATTACTTACAGAGTATTTCAAGGTTGCAAGGCTGGCTCTGTTTTAAAAGTTATGGTTAATAGTCCTTTATCTGTGTGAAGGAGGAATTTCTCATTACAGTGTGACCAAAATAATAGAAATAATCTGGACCCTGAGGCTGCCTTCAGTCTGCACCAGGTTCCCACAGCCCTTCTGCATCTTCCATCTGAGAGCTGCCTCGGTTCACACTACTGGGCTCTATGGTGTGTGAGCAGAACTTCCAGGCTGTGATGGGAATATGTGTGTAAAATGAACCGTTAGCCATTTGATACGGTAGGGATTTCTGGAATGTTATGATAGATGGGTTGAACCATTTCTTTGAAAGTTTCAAAACCACTAGCTGAGGAGGAAGTGGGCTCAAGCTGAGCCTGCCAGTAATTCAGAAACTAGTGCCCAAAAAAACACAGCGACTGCCTGAGGGCTGAGCCCAGGGAGACCCAAACAGGAAAAAACATGTTAGCATTTTGCAGAAGAGCGGGGTGAACAAGAACATGCTCTGGACACCCAGATCCCTGACCTCAGAGGTTCGTGGGTTAACTTCAGGGCTAATTTCAGTGCTGACCGGTCTGGCACCTGGTCAGCAGTTGGGAAGCCCTTGAGTAAAATGCACAGGTGCCTGAACACTGGAAGCTCAGGCACAGACCTGGAACACCCTGAATTCAATAACAACAGACAGGAGCAAGCAAGCCAAGTGAAGCTAAATGAACAGAGGCTGGGTGGGGGGCGGGCAGGGCAGGGAGGTTCTGTTCAGAAGGGACACAGGGCAGTCTTCCTTCTCCTACCTCCAGATACCATGCTCTCTTCACCTCTTCCTCCTCTTCTTCCTGCTCCGTTTCTTCCTCCTCTTCCTGTTCATCCTCCTCCTCTTCCTGCTCATTCTCCTCCTCTACTTCCTCCTCCTGTTCCTCCTCCTCTTCATCCAACTCCTCCTGTTTATCCTCCTCCTTCTCTTCCTCCTCCTCTTCCTGTTCATCTTCCTCTTCTTCCTCCTGCTCCTCCTCTTCTTCCTCCTGCTCATACTCCTCCTCTTCCTCCTCCTGCTCATACTCCTCCTGTTCATCCTCCTCCTCCTGCTCATCCTCCTCCTCTTCCTGTTCATCCTCCTCCTCCTCTTCCTCCTCCTCCTCTTCCTCCTCCTCCTCTTCCTTCTCTTCCTCCTCCCGTTCATCCTCCTCCTCCTGTTCATCTTCCTCCTCTTCCTCCTCCTCTTCCTGCTCCTCCTCGTCGCTGTCTCTGCTTCTCCAGGACTTTCCTCCACTCTTTAAAAAACATTCTCTCTCCAACAGTTGATGGAGAAGGGAAAGATGATCTTCATTGATGTGAAGCCCCTGGAAAGGTGCCTGTGTTCCTGGAAACCCATGAAACCCTAATGAAACTTACTGGTTCATAAAATAAAGGAGGGGCTTGAGGGCAGAAGGTGAACTTGGTGAGAAAGGAAAGGACGAATGGGGGAAAGGAAGAGACAAGATGTCTGTTGAGGGGATTACCGTGACCAAAACACATAATGAAAATAATTATTATGTGGAACTTTCTTTAAAGTTCTCTGTTCTGCCCCTGTAACTACAGTCCTATCTGTCCCCAGCCTTCCCATGAAACTTCTGTGGCTGTTACAGAGTTCCCTCCATAAGCCAGGGTACCTGGACATCCCCTGAAGACCAAGGGAATCATCTTCTCAAAGGTCACTGGCAACTTCCTGATTTAAGATCCAGAGGCTTTCTGGGAGTCCATGCTCACTGGTCTTTGCGTCATGATTTCTGCAAGAGACTGCCCCTCAGTTCTGAGATGGCCTTTGCTATTGTGACATCACTTCCTGTGCTCCCCTCCCCGAGCCTCATCACTTCTGTCTCCAAAAGCTTCTTCCCTACCTCTCCCTGGTCTTCTAAAGCCATGGCTCTTAACCTGTGAGTCCCAGCCCCTCTGCCAGTCAGACAACCTTTTCACGGGGCTCGCATAACAGATATTTACACCATGATTCCTAAGAGCGGCAAGGTGTAGTTGTGAGTCACTGTGGGATGTGAGAAATGCCCATCAAACATTGTCAAGGACAGGCGGAGGGGACGGGATACAAAGCTCTGCAGCGGGTCCTAACATATTCACATTTGAATAGATGTGTCCTGTCTTGTCCACAGCAACTTGAGAAAAAATGACCATGGAGGAAAATGAAGACACTTCCCCCTCAAAGATATTTTCCCAATATGACCTGTATGTCTGGGAAAGTGTCTTAGCTGCTTAAAAATCCACTCAGGTCTCGACACTTTGCAGCTACAGTGGCGGGGGAAACAGCTGGGCGTATTTCACGGGAGCGTGTGTGAGTGTCCTCCATCCAGCTGGCACTCAGAGGAGGGCTGGGGACCCCAGGAACTCTGTCCTCAGCGCACTCTGGCAGCCGCCGAGAGCAGCAGAGTGGGGTGCCACCACGGGCCCTTCACCCCATCTGGAGGTGTGAGTCCGAGTCTGGCAGGAACTTGGTGGAGCATATACCACTTCCTCTTCGCTGGGAATTACGGGACCGACCGACTTGGTCACGCGCTTTGACCTAAGAGTGGTGACCAAACCCAAGTGAGGCCGGGAACTGAGCAGAGTTCTGCTGACTCACCGTCTGTGTCACCCCACGTGTGCCTGTGAGAAAGGAGAAGGGCGTGAGGGCTCAGGTGGGCCCTGTCACCTTGGCCACCAGTGCCCCCTCCCGGTTCTCCCTGCCCCCACTGCTTCCCAGGTGCCTGATCCTGGCCGGGTTATACAGAGCTCAGCTCACACACCCGCTGCCCTGGCTGCCTCGCTCCAGCTCTCTTGTCACACCTCTGCTGACACAAGAACCTCCTGCCATCCTGGACGCCCAGCCACAGTGACCAGTGAGAGTCTCTCCGAAGAGGACACAGCTCACACCCTGACGCCTTTCTCGGGCTGGGGGGTGGGGCTCAGTGCTAGAGCATACACTTGGCACACACAAGGAAAACACAGTGAGCTTCAGATCAATAATGGGATGGATGAGAAAAACCACATGAACACAAACGAGTCAGGCAGACGAAAATGCTCGAGGCTGGGTCCCTTTGGCCCTGCCCACCTCCCGGGGCCCTGTCGGAGTGTGCCCTCTGTGTGTGCTGTGATACACAGCAGACCAAAAGGAACCCGAAGAGAGGTGTAGTCCAGCTCACGGTTTCTGGTCCGCCCTGGGCGAGGTCAGCTCGGGGCAGGAACTAGTGAAGCCCAGGCTGAGGAGCACTGCTTCCCAAGGCTCGCTGAACCTGCCCCTTCCTACAGCTCAGGACCCGTACAGTTAATTCACATTCCTGCGTGTAGTAAACGTGGGGCTGAGGTAGGCAACATGCCTGCTCGGCCCCGATGGTTCTGTGAGTCAATCTCGGAACTGCTCTGGGGAAGAAAGGAGTCACACGGCCCGAGGAAGCAACATAAGCTCCGAGGAAGAGTCCTGGTGGGTGCTTCCCCAGCAATGGGGCCCGTTGTCTTTTGTGACGCCAACCACGGGCTCATAGAGTCTTAGATCTCCAAGGGGTATTTGCTGGTTGAGTGACAGATGAGTTATCGTCCTCTCCTCTCTGGTCTCACTGGTGTGTTTATTCCTCAGGAAAGCTCTGTGGAGGAGCTGGAAGGCTGTGCCCTGAGAGACACAGTAATTTAGAAATCAACGTTACAGATTTTGCCGGATTTGGGGGTGGGGATGGGGATCAGGTTTGCATCTACGCTACGTCCTGCACCACAGAACCTTTACTGATTCCTTTAACAATCCCTCTTCATTTGTTGTGGTTGTTGCCCCGTTAGTTTTCTGCTCATGGGGAAAACTAAGTCCTCTTTTGATCTGTCTGGATTTTCTGGGTGACTTGTAGGAAGCCTGTCCCTGTACACCCATGCTTGCAGGCAGGAGGGCCATGGGCTTGAGAGTAGCTTGGGTTATATAGCAAGAAAAAAAGAGAAAAGATTTGCAGCGGGTCTGGTCACTCTCCTTACTCTAATGCCCACTGCCTTTGCAGCACGGGCGGCTAATCGCGCTTTGATGGAAAGACTGCACCTCACTGGAGGAAACCTCGCACTGGCTGGTGCTGTGGAGGACCAGCAGCCTGAGCTCTCTCCCACAAACCATCTTTCCGTTAGCAAA
This sequence comes from Psammomys obesus, assembly GCF_907164565.1. Classification (NCBI taxonomy): domain Eukaryota; kingdom Metazoa; phylum Chordata; class Mammalia; order Rodentia; family Muridae; genus Psammomys; species Psammomys obesus. The sequence continues at coordinate 18,625 of NW_026595453.1, read as the reverse complement.
CCCTTCTAAGTGTCGCAAGTAGAAAATGCACAGGAAACCTAGAGCCTTATACACGTCAGGAAGCCATGGGCTCTGCAGATGGATAAGCAAGGAGTTTAGTCTGTGACGCTTGGAAGAAAGTTGATTTTGACACTGGTCCTAGGTAACGTCACCTTTTGGGAGTTCTTAGAGTGTGCACAGACACAGGCTTCCCAGCAAGTGCACGGTGGGCTTACAAGGCGCTGCTCCAAATTTTGTAACTATTTTCTTCTCTTAACACTTAGCATATATCAGGTGTTTAATAAATGCCTAAAAAAGAATGGATGAGTGAGTACCCAAGAAGTTTCTGTTTTCCAGGAACTGTATTAAGTAGTATAAAAACTGAAATCAGATAAAATTAATTTTTTACATTCCATTTTGTTTATCTGGAATTGTCTACTTTAAAAACACCGTCATTATATAACATGATTGAACTACTTTATATTTTCCTCCATTTTCCACCACTGAAAGCCAGTATCTATTTGCCACTTAAAGCACATTTAATTTAAGACACGAAATTTTCATAGGAACATCCGATCAGGATCGGGGGCTGGTGAGATGGCCCAGCAGCTAAGAGCATTTGCTGCTCTTGTGGTGCAGCTACTCAGGTCCCAGAACCACATGGGCAACTCACAACCACACCCAACTCCAGCTCCGGGCGATCTGACACCTTCTTCCGGCTTCTTCTTGTACCTGAACTCACACACACACAGCCATTCATACATACATAGAATTAAAAACACAATTTTCCGAAAAGAAACCCTTGATTGGTGTTTAGTCTTCATAAAATTTGCTATTGCAAAGGACTCTCAATACCAAGTTGTTGGAATCAGTTAAGTTTCCTGGTGCCGAACCGAACTGATCCTCACTCTCAAGGGCTCAGTGGCTATGCCACGTATCTGCAGGCTGCTCCACAGGACAGTACGGTCCCAGGCCCTCAAATTCCACCAAGACCAGCCTTGGCAGTCTGTGGGGTTAGGCTATGGAACTTTCCATTCTGGCCTCTATCTAAAGCCATTTTCCTGCTGAGCCACCAGGAAGAAGTAAGATAACCTTGGACTATCAAATACTCCTTCCCCGGCAGCTCAAGTTAAATTCTCTGTAACAGGAGCAGCTTCTGGATGCTCCATGCCACTGGAGTGGTGGGGTGATTTGCAAATTCAAAGGGCACCTCAGGAACTCGAGGACACCCGAGTCTGACCTCTCTCGGCCATGAGAACAGCCCCTCTGAGCTTACCTCAGCCCTCACTATCCCAGAGCGTCCTCTGATGTTAACCCCTGGGCCACCTGTTTCCTCCTACACCAACCTGGCCTGGTCAGAAAAGAGGACCAGTGTCAGCTGCAGAAACCAAACACTACAATCTGGTCATTCTTTGTGCTTTGGCGAAAATTCAAGATGTGCAGAACTTGGGAAGGCTCCTTCTCAGGTGGCCTTGTCCTCTCCCAGCTGGCCTTTCCAGCCCAGGGAGAGAGATTCAGAGAAAGTTCAAGGCCCTCCCTGCTGACACATACACTGGCTTGCAGTGAAATCAAGGACATGGCTTCAGGTCCCAGATCCTAAAACAAGAATTAAGGGTGTTCCAGCCAGTCCACGGACCACCATGAAGGCTTCAAAAGAATGCATGTCTCGTATGTAAAAAACAGTTGGAAAATATACAGTATTTCCCCCCATCTACCATACTATGGAAGCGTGTCAGCTGCGTGTTTTCCAACATGTGTCAGGGCTGGAGTGCCCAACAGTTTGTGTTAATTTCTACTAGGGGCTAGAGACTGGGAAAGCAAATTCATGAAGTTTTTGGATGAAAATACAGCTTTCAAAATGTTAAACGCTTGTACCCTTAAACCCACAAGGTCCACATTTTAAGTGTAACAGGAGAAATACATGGCAAAGATCTGTGTGCAAGGATTTCACTGTAGTGTAGCCTGTAACAACAAAAGATCTTCCTGAAGTCCTAGCAGCCGGGTGGGGGTAGGGAGAACTGGGTGTCTGAGGAACAGCGGGACCTACATGTGTCCTTGTGCAAAGAAGGCTGCACTCATTAAAAGCCAATTCAGAGAGAATGGAACAGGAACCGTAACTATGTTGTCTGTCACAGTGCGTTGAAACTACAGAAAGAGACCAGTAAGCAAGCTCTTGGGAACAGGCCTAGCTGCATTTTATACTTTCTATTTTATGTGTCTACATTGTTTACAGTAAGCGTGGGCCACTTCTTAATAATCAAAATAGTCAAGGTAAGTCTATCTCTTTGGTTTTTTTGGGGCAAGGGTTTCTCTACATAGCCCTCGCTGTCCGGGATCTCAATATATGGACCAGTCTGGCCTGGAACTCAAGAGATCCACCTGCCTCTGCCTCCCAAGTGCTGGGATCAAAAGCGTGCACCACCACTGCCCAGAGATAATTTCATCTGGAAAAAAATATGTTCAAAATATGCCAAGCAATGAAGATTTGAAGGGATTTAAAGGTACATTACAGTTCCTAGAGCAGTATGGAGAAGAGTCAGGCAGGCTTCTTTGAGCCTCTGGAGATGGCTCGGTGGTTCCAGTACTTGCTGTGAAAACTAGAGGCCCGGACTGTGCACACGCTCTATGGGTGTGGAGAGCCACCCCACCAGTGCCCGGAGAGTAGAGACAGGATCGTCAGAGCAAGCTGCTAGCCAGTCCAGCCGCGTGAGCGAGCTCTGGGTTCATCCTGTATCAGTGAACGCGCAGGAGACCCATCGAGGAAGATTCCCAGTGCCGACGGTGCAACTCCTCACACGTGCCAGCAAGCACTACAGCACACATGTAAACTCAAGCGCACACCTACACACACGAGAAAGAAAGAAAAGCCCTTTCTGCCTTACCCTCCAAGGAGCTGTTTTCCTAATCACTTGGCAAATCTCATCTTTAAAAGAGCATGTGAGATCCCTCACTGCTTCTAAAGCTTTCTGGAGTTTCTGAGATCTCAGAATTTTGCTTCACTTTTCCTTTGTTCACTGCAAAAACCGTTCTGGGATTCCCTACAGCCAAGGCGTGGGTGGCACATCGTGCTAGAGAGGCGCACACATGTTTCTCATCTGACTTCGCAGTGGCTGAGAACACAAGAGATTCATATAAATAATAATGCAGAAAAGAACTTGCAACAAGCGTCTTGAAGCTGTGCGGGGTGCAGGGCTGCGGGGTGCCGCTCAGCGGGCTGCAATGGACGCCTGGCCTGCTCCGCCAAGGGGCGGTACCACAGGGAAGGTAAACCTCACTTTCCAATTTTAGAGACGGACTGAGAGCTGGCTGTAGCTCAGGCAGGCTCACGAGCCTTCGTTCCCGGCGACTAACCGGACGCCTGCCCACAGCCACGGCGTGGCGGGTTCCCCCAGGGGTGAGTGTGTGGGGTTGGTGGGATGGCGTCCTGGCCTCGGGGTAAGCTGGCTCAGCTCTTGGATGAATGTCTACAGAGCAGGGTTACGGCCCCTCACGCCGTGAAAACAGACACTGGATCAGGTCTCCTGGTCATCTGAAACCTCTAGGCAGGCCTGACCTCGGAAAGAGGCAAGCGCACAAGTCCGTGCCACCCACCCACGCCATCTACATAGCAACAGTGTGGCCCGGGTGCAGGAAGCCGCGTCCACGGCGTGGATTCCCGGAGCCCGCGTGGCCGCCGCTTCCGCCCAGCCTCGATGCCACTGTCCCCGAGGCTCTAGAGACGCCCATGGTGCTCTCTCTGCGCGTTCGTCTCTGGCCGCGTAAGGGAAGGCTGTGCGCAGGTCACCCTTTCCTCTGGTGACTGTCCTAAGTCCTGGTGAACCAAGGAGCCTGTCGGAGGCTGGCAGCTCAGACCGAGTGAGCCTCACCCTAACATGCAGCCTGGGAACCAGGGGACAGCGAGCAGCAGGTGCGCAGGCGCAGTTGGCCGTTCTCCCCACCCTGCCCTGCAGACGTTTGCTACGCGGCTGGAAGGTGCCAAGCGCAGGGCATCGGCCCGGCCCCGAGTCCCTAGGAGGCCGCAGTCCGGCCTAGCAGAGGCTGCAGGTCATGTCAGTAGCCACCGCGGACCACGCACAGTGCTAGTAGCGATTCCAACCCTACAAGGTAGGTTTCTGCAGGCACAGAGACAGGGAGGCAGAGACGGGGCCCAGGGAGAGCCCAGGAGGGCCGCAGCAGGGGTTGCCGCACAGCAAGCCGGAAGTGGAGCAAGCCGGAAGTCCACTTCCTGTTTCAGGGGTGGTCTGGAAATTCAGGCGACGCGGGAGGCTGAGGGAAGCGGAGGACGCTTAGCTAAGCAGACAGCAGGCTGCACGCTCTCCAGGGACCGCGGCTTTGTGAGCACAGCCGCTCCTGTACCGAGGAGCACCCTAGAGCCCTGCCTCCCTGACAGAGACAGCTCCAGCGCTGTCGTGGTGCCTCTCCAGCCCTCAGCTTCGGCTGTTCGCACTCTGCATCTAAGGGTTCAGTGAGGGCAGAGAAGGATGTGAAGAAGCGTGGCCAGTCTGCGCCCCTGGAAGGACCTCGCTCCCAGTCCACAGGGAGCGACCTGGCAGGAGGACCCCCTCCCCCGCCGCCCCAAGCAGGAGGGCAGGGGCCCCTGGACTGGCTGAATTTGTCCTGGTCCACCAAGTTTGTTCACTTGCCCTCTGCTTCCTGCAAGGCCCACAATTGGTGGACAAATGAGACTTGTGTTTTCCCTGTAGCTGTCTGCTCGCTCAGCTGTGTAGTGTCCTAGGGTACAGTTGATGCTCTCTCTGACTCCGCCCTGTCAGCAACACCCAGGAGCCCAAGTCAGGACCCCAAGAATCAAGATGCAGCTCCACACCCTTTAGCACCTGTTCAACTAGCTTTATCTTTGCAAAGAACCGCTCTTTACAAGTGGGAAAACCATTAGCAGAATATGCAAGTGTGGGTTCTGAAGATCCTGACAGTGGCTGCCCAGGGAGGCGTCAGGCTTTCTCTGAGGCCTGGGTCCCTTCTGCCCTGGGCCATTTCTATGTTTGTTAGTTGTAGGAAAACATTTCATCACGTAGGTTGCTGCGTGGTTCAGATAAAATGACAGATACAAGAAATACTGAGATAAGGAGCCAGACCATTGTTCATCGGGAATAGAGTTTGCAGCATTGGCCTCTCGGATGGGCTGATGTTTTAGCAGGCAAGGGACAAAAACGAAAGAAGCTGGCAATGGACATAGCAACCACACAAATCACAGTTAATTGTTGGCAAAATAAGAACCATAAAGAAAGTAGTTTGGTTTGATTGAACAGGAGGACGGGAGCTGCGGTGAGCTGAGGGGCAGGGAAGCTGAGCACAAGCAAGCCCATCCTCAAGGGCCCGTCTCCCTTCCTGCTGGAAAGTGAGCAGAGCTTGGGAAGCCCAGGAGTTCAAGCTGCTTCTCAGGTTGCTCGCTTAGGGATCATCTGGCTGCCCTCGTCACGGCATTCAAGAATGAGGAAATCAGCCAGGGAAGGCGAGGTCAAGGATAGCATAGCAAAGGGCCTTGGGAGCAGAGCATGGGGAAGGGGGGAGTGTGGGCCCTGAGGGATGGAACCCAGTTGGCCCATGCAGACCCTCCCCGGAAAGGACTGTTACCACAGAGCGGACTCCCCAGGCAAGTCTGAGAGCAAGTCTGACAACTGCTGGCACAGCTCCCACTCCCAGGTCAGTGACAAGGACGGAGCTTCCTCCATCCCTGCCATGTGGGGCCAGAGGATCCCTTGGACTGTTACAGAACAGCTCTCCATCCTCTCTATCCTTATTTGTGTTATGTCTAAGGAATTTTTAAAAACTTTTTAAAGAATGCAACCTCTGGTCCAAAATTTTTTGACTGAAGATTTCGTAAGTTGAGTTTAATAAAAGCGGTGCCTAGAAAAATGTGCTGTCGTGAAGTCTGCATTTCAAAGCTAACCAAACGCTCCGTGCTCAGGAGGAGGTTAGGTGGGTCTAGCTTGTTACCTTAAGACCTGAGTTCAGGCTCTCAGCACCCACACAGCAGGCCAGCCTCGGGGGCACGCACCTTGCTCTGGCTCGCTGGATCTCAGCTGAGCAAATAAACCGTGAGCCACATTCAGAGAGAGACCCTGTCTCAAGGGAACATGGTGGAGAGTGGCAGAGAACACCGAACATCTTCCTTTGCCTCTGCATGCTCACATATCAGTGTGGGTGCCTGCGCACACACACACTCACACACACACACTCACACATCCCCCACACACGCGCGTACATGTCGCACACCATGCACATCCAGATTTTGAAGCAGTCAAAGGCAAGTGTTTTGGAAGACAAGCGCGCCCCTGCTGGCGTCGCATTTCCTGCAGAAGAGCCACGGCGCGCAGCTTCTGATGCGGGACTGTGCCAGATGCAGACTCTGGAGGCTCGGGGGGGGGGGGGGGGCACTGAAACTGACACTTCTCCCCTGAGGGCCAGCAGCAGGGCAGGGCAGCGGCAGGGCAGGACATCAGTCAGTTCATCGGGGTGGCTGGTTGGGTGTGCTGTCTCATATTCCGAGGGGCTTCCCTGGGCCTAAGCTGTGTGAACACACACTAACAATCGGCTTGACGTTGTCATCCACATTCGACTGGCGGAAACCATTGTTGTCGATCTGTCTGTTACTTCGGGTTCCTCTGTGCCCCGGGCTGAGCTGGCTCATCTACCCGAGTAGTTACATCTGCACAGTGAGGCAGTCCCGTATCTACAGATCCGCCTCCTGAGGCTCGGTACGGCGAGGTAAGCAGCCCAAGGTCACACAGCAGGTAAGCAGCTGCAGCTAAGCGAAAGCTTATATCCACTGACACCGGTTCTGAATCCTACCCCAGGCTCCTCCCACTGCTGTATTCCACAGTGATGGTGCCCAAACCCTGGGCAGTCCCTCTGTTCAATAACAGCTCACCAGGAGCCAAGAAAACACACTGCTGTGCACCTACCGACTCTCCTCCTCCGTTTCAGACATTCCTTAAAGACTGAGCACAGACAGCAGCCGTGCCAAGGTAGCAACGGGTGCGTCACACGGCTCTCCGGGAGGTGAGGGCCCACGATTTGGGATACAGAGCACGCCCAGGCAAACACTGTTCTGGGTCACATGAGCTGGGTGCCTTCAGTAAGCGTCCCTGAGCATCGGCAAGTCTATGAGCACTGTCTAGGATCCAATGATTGCACCAAAAGATCTCAAGGTGACATACGAGGACAGCCAGTGAAGCTGACTAATGACTGGGAAGCATCCAGGAGGGGCTGTTTAAAGAAAGTCTTTATGAGTTGATTCAGTAACTTCATGCAGCTGGACCTGGTTTTTCTTTTCTTCTTATAACAATAGTTGTTGGTCCTCCTCCCAAGGGTCCAGCCCATGGGTGAGCGCAGGGGTTCAGGCCAAGAGGGTGAGAGGCCCGGAGTCACCACACAGGCACCAGGAGGGCGAGCAGATGCAGACTCCTTTTACCCCAGCATTCTAAAACATTTTTTATTTATTACAATTTATTCATTTTGTTTTCCCGCTGTAGCCCCCTCCCTCCTCCCCTCCCAACCCCACACCCTCCCTCCCTCATCTCTCTCATGCGCCTCCCCCAGTCCACTGATAGGGGAGGTCCTTGTCCCCTTCCCTCTGACCCTAGTCTATCAAGTCTCATCAGGACTGGCTGCATTGTCTTCCTCTGTGGCCTGGAAAGGCTGCACCCCCATCAGGGGCAGGTGATCAAAGAGCATCCCACTGAGCTCATGTCAGAGACAGTCCCTGTTCCCATTATTAGGGAACCCACTTGGAGACTGACCTGTCATGGGTTACATCTATGCAGGGGTTCTAGGTTATCTCCATGCATGGTCCTTGGTTGGAGTATGAGTCTCAGAAAAGACCCCTGGGCCCAGATTCTGTTACTCTCCTTGTTGCCCTCACTTTTAAGTAGATATTAGACATATAGGATAAACATCCTAAAATCTATACATCTAAAGAAGCTAAGCAAGAAGGAGGACCCTGGATAAGATGCTCAATCCTCATTCAGAAAGGCAAATGGGATGGACATCAGAAGAAGAAAACAGGAAACAGGACAGGAGCCTACCACAGAGGGCCTCTGAAAGACTCTACCCAGCAGGGTATTAAAGCAGATGCTGAGACTCATAGCCAAACTTTGGGCAGAGTGCAGGGAATCTTATGAAAGAAGGGGGAGATAGTAAGATCTGGAGGAGACAGGAGCTCCACAAGGAGAGCAACAGATGCAGACACCTTTACTCCAAAAGAGAAAGCAGGTGATTAGCGTTGGGTGACCAATCAGGTTCCTCCACACCATCTCTGAGCCTGTCATTGGTTGTTTGTCTCTGGGCAGACTCTCCAACACAACTACTTCCACAGCAGCGGAAGCTGCCCCAGGCCATGGGGATGCCCACAAATAGAGGTCAGGAAGTGATGCAAAGACATAATAGGACTGAAGTGATGAGTTGGGAGACATGAATCTACAGCTTATGGAACATGAAGGGGCCAGGGCTGCCCATAATGGACGCGCGATCACGATGGATAAGGCCGGAGGCCTGGCCGAGGGTGGGAGCTACCTGCATTCCCTGCTGCCTCCTCCGTCACCTGCACTGTCCTATCAGCAGCACAAGAAACATGGGAGGACTGGAAGGTCTCAGGGAGGTGGCCAGCATGACATGCCAGAGCACTCCAGCAAGGAAGGTCTGTGGAGTGTTACTGATTCTTGCAATCACTGGCCCTATTTCTGTGGTCTCCCCCTTTTTAAAATACCCATTAACAAGATTCATAACTTCGTGTGCCCCTCCTTCCTTTGGAAGTCCAGCTGGCTAAAGGGGGTGGCTACTTCAGGCTCCTTAACCCTCAGCTAGGAGTCTCAGCTAGGGTCACCCCATAGACTCCTGGGAGCCTCTCCTGACCCACAGAACCCCCACACACACACACCTCAGTTTCCATTCTCTCTCCAGGTCCTCCTTCCCATCCCACCCCAATTCTCCCCATACCCGATCCCCATTCCCATTACCCTCCTCATCTCCTCACCCACCCAGTTCCCTCCCTCCATCTACCTCAGTTGTCTATTTTATTTCCTCTTCTGAGAGAGATTCAAGCATCCTCCCCTGGACCCTTCCTGGCTTCTTTGAATCTGTGGATTGAAGCATGGTACAGTTAGCCCGTCCTTTATGGCTAATAGCCACTTATACGTGAGTACACACCAGGCATGTCTTTCCGGGTCTGGGTTACCTCACTAAGAATGTCTTTATTCTAAAATTGGTGGGGGACACCAAAACACCATAAAACCTTCGACCCAAAATTTGTCTTATCTGCAAGAAGTGTATTGACAAAGATGGAGCAAGACTGAAAGAATGGAAACCCAAGGACTGGCCCAACTTGAGGCCTACCCCCTGGGAGAGAGCCAGCACCTGTCACTGTTAATGATACTCTGCTTGCAGACAGGCATCTGGCATAACTGTCCTCTGGGAGGCGTTATGCAGCAGCTGATGGAAACAGATGCAGAGACCCACAGCCAAACAACAAGCAGAGCTCGAGGAGTCTTGTGGAAGAGTGGGAGGAAGGATTGCAAAAGCCAGAGGAGTCAAGGACACCGCGAGAAGCCCTACAGAGTCAACTAACCTGGGCCCGTGGGGGCTCACAGAGACTGAAGCACCAACCAAAGAGCATGCGTGGACTGGACCTAGACTCCCTACACATCTGTAGCAGGTGTGCAGCTTGGTCATCATGTGGGTCCCCTAACAACGGGAGTCGGGGCTGTCTCTGACCCTGTTGCTGCCTTTGGATCCCTTTCCCCTAGCTGGTCTGCCTTGTCTGGCCTCAGTGGGAGAGGATGCACTTAGTCCTGCTGCAACTTGAGGTGCCAGGGTGGGTTGGTACCCCTGGGGGACTTCCCTTCCCTGAGAGGAAGTAGAAGGGGAATGGGGAGAGGGGGGATGGGGAGAGCAGACGTGAGGGTGGAACTGAGAGGAGAGGAGGGAGGCGTCTGGGATCAGGCTGTAAAGTGAGTAAATAAACAAATACATGAAGAAAAGGAAGAGTCATAACTTGCACTTAGTACTAACTTCTACAGTTTGAATCTGACTTGTACCCCAAAGTGGAACGTGTTGGAAGCTAGGCCCCAGTGTGGCGACGGCGAAAGCTGATGGAACCTCCCCGGGTTTGCGCGTGGGGCTGGAGAGCTGGCTCACTGGTTAGGACAGCACTCTGCCCTTGCAGAGGGCCTGAGTTCAGTCCCCGGTACCCTCTTCAGGCAGCCCGCCACTGCCTGTAACTCCAGCTGCAGAAGAGCCCGCTGTCCGCACACTCCATATGTAAACACCCTCGTACACATAATTATAAATATGTTTTAAAAGTTTTGGCCTGGGCTGTGGGATGATGCCAGTAAAGCCGCTTGGCTCCCAAGTTTAACAACCTGAGTTTGATCCCAGAACCCAGCTGTGGAAAGACAGCCTTTCCTGCAAGTTGTCTTCTGACCTCCACACCTGTGCTCACTTCAGGCATCGCCCTCGGGAGGGAATAATGTTCTCATTAGAGAAAAGCACGAGCAGCCCTCCCCACGAACAGCCTAAACTGTGTGGCTCCCTCAGGTTTGTATATCCAGGATTTCCACCTTTGCTTTCCTGGGACCCAAGAACCTCCCACTGGCTCACACGACCTTTCACCCTTGGATCCAACCAACACTTACCAAGCCTTCTCTGAAAGGGGGGAAACTAAAGCAGAGGAATCTGAAGAGGCCACACAGAGGAACAAGGATTCTGGACATCGGGCATCTTAAAATCTTGAAGAAAAAGATTCATGTAAGAAAATGTTACTACAAAGCAAGAAAGAGACAATGTGTGAAAAGAGGGTTTACAGCTGGGGAGCGGAGTGAGCGTTACCTGGTGGGGGGGGCAGGTTCGTCCCGAGTGAGAGCCGCGGGGTGAGTTGAGGTAGGCACACATCTCAGGCATAAATTCAGCCAAGTCAAGAGCTGTCTGTACCTGTGCAATCACCATCCTAACCAAGACAAGCTGCTCCCCTCACCCAGCCCCTTCCCTCCATCGGCCCATGCCTCACCACCATGCCAGCCTCCTGGTGCCGGGCACTGGAGTCCGAGGAGCTGGGATTCCACATGGGTAAGTGCTTTCCCACTGAGCTTTCTAGCTTGCTTTTTTATTTTTATTTTTTAATGTGGATAACATTCTTACACGGGAAACAAAAAGACTTGGAGTCACGGCCTCTCCCACGATCATCACACGCATGAAGTTTTCTGTTCAGACCCTCCACAGGAAGAACACCCCCCCCCATATTTGTAGAGCATCCCAATGAATGTGGAAAGAGTTTCTGCAAAGCTTTTGGAAATGGCGTCTTAGACCTCAGAGCAGTGGGAGTTTCCACTGCCTTCTATCTTGTCCATCCTGTTTCCTCCCAAGCAAGGTCATAGGTAAAGACCTCTGTCCAAACTCAGAAGAGCTTCATTTCCCCAGATACGCTGTAAGAAGGAAAGAGGCTCAAAGAGAAGCATGCTGCCTTTTCCTTTCTGCATCTTCTATGCACAAAACAAACCAAGAGCAGAGGAAAGCTGGCCTCAATCTAGTGTCCCTAAGCCGCCATTACTCCAGAGGTAGGAAGCTGGCTTGAACTGAGGAGTTTAAGGGCAGCCTGGGAGGGAGGTAAGGAGGGAGGAAGAAAGAGAGGGATAGAGAGAGTCCATCTCAAATTAAAAAAAAATAAGTCAAGAAACTGAGTAAGGAGCCAGACGTGATGGCACACACCTTTCATCCCAGCACTCAGGAGGCAGAGGCAGCAGGATCTGTGTGAGTGTGAGGCCAGCCTGATCTACAAATCAAGTTCCAAAATAGCCAGGGCTGTTAACAAAGAGAAACCCTGTCTAGAAAAACAAACCAACAAGAGAAACGGAGTAAGGAGGAGACTGGAGAGTTGGCATAGGTGTTAGAGCACTTGCTGCTCTTGCAGGGAAGCTGTTTGGTTCCAGCACTTACACAGCAGATCATAAGCACCCCTGACTCTAGTTCCAGGGCATCTGACACCCTGTTCTGAATGCCAGGGATACCAGGCACCCACATGGTATACACACATACATACACACACACACACACACACATACTTACACACATACATACACACACATAAACACACACATAAACACACACATACACACACACATACACACAGGCAAGATAATCACATGCAAAAATAAATCTTTTTTAAAATGTAAGAAGAAAGGATAAGGAAGAAATGTGGCCAAATCACTGTGTTTTCTGTTCACCACAGCCTTCCCTCTCTAGTCTTGCAGCTGAACCCAGCACTGCTTTCCTTACAAGCCTGAACTGCTCTGATGAGACCAGTGACTAGCCAGCTGAGCTCGCTGTGAGGAGGCCAGCCCCGCCCACAGCCTCCCCCAGCCCACTCAGAAGGGCATCTCTGTATAGTCACAGTGTCAGAGGCGAGAGAAACTCGGAAAGAGGACGAAAGCCCAGCACTCGGACAGGTTCCTGGGAAGGACTCCGCAAGCAACTGCAGACTGGTCCGCAGGTCACATGACGTCTCAACACACCTCGGACCAGCGGAGCATCTTAAAGACTTTTGCTGACTCAAAACAGTGTTTGAAAAAGACGGCCAAGGCTTTGGGGAGAGACTGGACGTCAGGACAGGTCAGCGTGGCTGTAAGTGATAGCTAGAGGACAGGGACCACACACCTTCGACAACCTACAGAAAACCATTTCAGGACTAAGTGTCTGCCTGGCCGCCATGATGAGAGCACAGTGGGATTCCAGAGCTTTGCTTTTCTCTGCCCTGTGGTTGCCATCTGACTCCGAGCCATAGTCAGCTATGTAGCTGCTTAGGTTAACCTCCAGCTTGGGACCTCCAGCCCCAGCGCGCTGGGATTGTGGTCCTGCTCCGTCCCATCTCTAGCTTCTCTCTTAAAGGAATGGTGGGCTCTACCATGACGAGGGGACTCTAAGCAGAGACCCCTAGATCCAGGACCAGTCCCCAGCCCAGTGAGAGACATGGGTGCCCATGCCGAAGACGGTTCCATCTTGTTGCGATGCCCAATAACAGAGAAGGACAGACTATTAAAGAAGGGGTCTCCAAGGGGAAAATGACAGTAACACATACTTACTGTTCACACACACAAAGGAGAAACTGCTGTTTGCAATGTTTGTATGACTGAGGGCCAATCGCCAACCAGCACATAAATATCTAGGCACAAAGATGATGGAGTCAAGCACTGTAGCTCACACTTGTAACACCTGTTCTCAGGAGGCTGAAACAGGAGGGGCGATGTGAGTGTGAAACAAGCTTGAGCTACATAGTGAGTTCCAGGACAACCTACAGAGAGTGGCCAGAGTGACAGTGTTTCCAGAGAGCAGTAAAAACTTACTATCGTTGGAGCAAGGGCGATGAAGTTTTAATGAAAAAGAGAAGGTAGTTACCACTCAGCACGGCCCAGGGCTGAGCTTTGAGGATCCGGGTTCAGTTCCCAGCAGCCACATGGTGGTTCACGACCATCTGTGACTCCAGTTCCAGGGGATTTGACACAACCTCTGCCACACGTGTGTGGTGCACTTACAAACGTGCAGGCAGGAATCCCATATCCATAAAAACAAAACCTCTACAATTTTGTCCTAAACTATGAAGGCTTGGGGGTTAGGAGATGGTTTAGCTGGGAAAGTGCTTGCCACCAAGCAGGTCAGAGTTCCCACCCAGGGAGGGGTGTCTGTGGCCTCAGTGCTGAGGGAGGGGCAGGGAAGGAGACAGATGGCACTCTGGAGCTCACCGGCCAGCCAGACTGGCCGAATGGGCGAGCTCTGTGTTCACGAGTGATGCCCTCTCCAAAAACAAAACGGCAGAGAATGAAAACTAACAGAGAATGGCTCTTTCACTGACCTCTGGCCTGCACACAGGCACACACAGCACACCTGGGCGCACATGCACTTCAGTGCGTGTGCAAATGTCACACACATACGCACAGGCATGCTCACCAGCACATACGCCTAACGTGCACAGGCACAGGCAGGCAAAAAGTAGGGAGACAAGAAAAAAAATCCAAAGGAGCAGCTGAGCGGGGAAGTGGGTACGTTTTGAAGCGAGGAGTGGGGAGGCTGGGGTAGGGCTGCTGCTTTGCTCCAGGCTTGGAAAATGGTTTTGCTCTTTTGTGTGCATGCGTGAAAGCAGAGATGGCAGTTCTCTAAAGAGAAGGAGCCACGTTTCTGGCTGCCTCTCCGGTGTCTAGAGACTGGAGTGCTTTGAGCACCAACCCAGGGTGGGAAACACACCCAGACCCCGCCCCCATCCTGCCAGATGCAGCTGTCCACAGGTCCCCGGGCGGTGTCTACACCCTTGAGGGGCTCAGCCGGCCTCTGGGTCTTTGAAACCATTCTAGAGGTCACTGAAGGCAGATTGATTTCTCCTCCGTGGCTTCCTGGTGAACAAAACACACACTTCTGCTCCAGCCCTCTCCTGTTTAGCTTGTGAGAGCAGCGCAAAGGCTGCCAGGCCAATGAACTAACTGTTATATTTAGCTAGAAAGATAACGTAGCCCTAATGTTTGGATTTATCAAAACAAGTCCCAGATGGCACACAAGCCACAGAGAGAGGGCCATCTGGTAAGCAGGAGCAGGACCTGTTTCTTTCCTTCTCTTCAAGGTGAAAGGTGATAAATGACACAACTTCCTATGCGGAGAATCTTTCTCTTGCTGCTGGAAGGATGGTCTAGTGATCATCCTAGAACCTGGACCACTGTGCGCCCTCAGAGAGAGCCGCCAACTGGGCTTTGGAAACAACCTGGTGCGAGCCCAAAGGTTTCGGTGTATCCTGTGGCCAGGGCATTTCGGTGAAACACACTGTGTACTGTCGGCAGGCAGGCGTTAACACCACTGAACAGACCTCACAACTGCACAAATTCCTGGAGTACATAAACCAATGAAATCAGAAATTCCGTTTCTTTCTAAAATGATGTAAGCAGCTGTTGTTATTTTTGTTTAGCTTAGTGGTGTGTTTTGGGCGTGTTTTGTTTGACGGGTGTTTCCGGCATGCGCTCTTTTACCGGGTTGTCCCTCTGAAACAAAATATCCCATGCCTGTGTTGACTCACTAGTTTCTCACCCTCCAGCATCCTTCCCCCTCTCTGCCCAACTCACATGCACCCCGGCCAGTGTGTAATCTTCTTCAAACATTGTTCTGTTTATAGAACTTTACAGCTCAAAGTACAGTCACTGCCTCTCCAGTGCCCAGAGGACACCTCGCAGGTTGTGCAAAATGACATCCCAGCTTGCTCACCTCTGTCCCTCAGCATAAGCCCCCACCTCCCAGGCTCCAAAAACTGAAGCCCATTCTCCTTTCCTGGATCTTTCTCCCCAAGGGTCAGACCCTGCTCCCTGTGCTCTGGAGAACAATGCTCTAACTGCATTGGATCAATGTGGAGAGTTCTAAGCCAACTCTAGACCTGGCACCATTGGCACGGACTTCACAGGATGGGAGAGGCTGCTCCTCCCAGGTGGTAGGCTGCATAACTCCCTCTCACTACAAAGCTGTCCGTGCCCTAGTCTCTGGCACGTGTGAATGTGCCATCTTCCACCAGAAGAATATCCGCAGTGAAGTCAAGGATATTTAGGTAGAGAATTTATGAAGTTTATTTTTTGATGGCTCTCAAGAAATCACAAGGATTCTCACCAAAGGAAGGCAAGAGGACAGAGGGAGAAAATGAAAGGCGGACAGAAGAGGGGACAGAGGGAATGGGGTGGGAAGAGAGAGGGTGAGATTGCCAAGAAGCTACAGCGTTGGTTTTGAAGATGGGGGAGAAGGCTGCATGCTTTCAGAACATGGACGATGGGGGAGGAAGCTGTGTGCTTTCAGAACATGGACGAGCAAGCAGTAGTATCTAGTCCAGAGCCTCCAGAGGAACCAGCCTGGCCAATGCTTCAACTATACCCGCCTGTATGAAGATGAATTTGGCCTCCTGGCCTCCAGAAGTGTGAGATAGTTCATTAGAGCTGTTTTTACTGTTATTTTAATTTTTATTTATTTGACATCCCAGTCATAGCGCCTCCCTCCTCTCCTCCTGGTTCCAACCTCCCTCCCTCTCTCCCCTATGCCTCCTCTCCTATTCCTCAGAGAAGGGGACCCCAGCTGCCCAGCCACCAGCCACTGAGTGTGTAGCTGGGTCTGGTGTCAGTAAGAGATCAGCACAGCTCCTTTGCAGACTCCACCGGTTCCGGTCCCAGGCCACACTGTGAGCCTCCTCCATGAGGCTCTCCCTGGCTGACACAGGGGCTGAGGACCGTTAAAAGCTGCGCAAACCCCGTCACTAGCCCGTCATTACTCACGAGAGCGAGCATGCACAGTTAAGCTCAACTGAAGCACCATGCAGCACTCACTTCCTGTTGTGCTGGCCACACTCTAAGTGTGAACAGCCCCGTGGCTGCAGCTCAGTGGCTACTGAACTGCAAAGTGAGGACACGAAACAGTTCCATTGCCGTGAGAAGTTCTCTTGGGCAGCGCAAGTTGGAACGGAATGCACACCACTCCCTAAAATCTCCTGACCTGGATTATCAGCATGGGCTCCAATCTTAAATGATGACCTGAGTTTGATTCTGGGACCCACACCCTGGAAGGAGAAAACCACCTCACCAAAGATGTCCTCTGTCTGCCACATCTACTCTATGTACACACACAATAAACAAACAAACAAATAAATAAATGTGATTTTTCATTTTTTTAGGTTTTTAAATTTTTTAAATTATTTTTTATTAATTATAGTTTATTCACTTTGTATCCCCCCCTGTAGCTCCCTTGATCCTCCCCTCCCAATCCCACCCTCCCTCTTCCCCACCTGTGCCCCTCCCCCAGTCCACTGATAGGGGAGGTCCTCCTCCCCTTCCCTCTGATCTTAGTCTATCAGGTCTCATCAGGAGTGGCTGCATTGTCCTCCTCTCTGGCCTGGTAAGGCTGCTCCCGCCTCAGAGGGGAGGTGATCAAAGAGCAGGCCAATCAGTTCATGTCAGAGACAGTCCCTGTCCCCATTACTGTGAACCCACTTGGACACTGAACTGCCATGGGCTACCTCTGTGCAGGGTTCCAGGCCATCTCCATGAGTGGACCTTGGCTAGAGTATCAGTCTCAGAAAAGACCCGTGTACTCAGACTTTTTGGATCTGTTGCTGTCCTTGTGGAGCTCCTGTCTTCTCCAGATCTTACTATCTCCCACTTCTTTCATAAGATTCCCTGCACTCTGCCCAAAGTTTGGCTATGAGTCTCAGCATCTGCTTTAATACCCTGCAGGGTAGAACCTTTCAGAGGCCCTCTGTGGTAGGTTCCTGTCTTGTTCCCAGTTTTCTCCCTCCTCCAATGTCCATCCTCTTTGCCTTTCTGAATGGGGATTGAGAATCTTAGCCAGAGTCCTTCTTGTTTATCTTCTTTATATGTTCAGATTTTAGTATGTTTATCCTATCTTATAGGTCTAGTGTCCACTTATGAGTGAGTATATACTATGTATGTCTTTCTGCTTCTGGGAGACCTCACTTGAGATGATCTTTTCCAGTTCCTACCATTTACCTGCAAATTTCATGATTTCCTTGTTTTTTATTGCTGAGTAATATTCCATTGTATAGATATACCACAATTTCTGTATCCATTCCTCAACTGAGGGGCATCTGGGCTGTTTCCAGCTTCTGGTTATTCCAAAAAGTAAAAACTAAAAGAATCTGCTGAGCTGACTGAGCCGAATGAAGTCGAAGGTGGGATTCAGCTCTCTGACAGTGGTAACTCAGGAGTCTGTGTCTTCACGCAGAGCGGCTTATCCGCGGTGCTGCTGCGAGGTCTCTGCATCCTATCGGCCCAGGAAGAGCATTAGCGCCCGGGACGATCCGGTTTTACCGGCTCCTGCGGTGCTGTGAGGCCGGGTGAGCGCCCCGGGCGTCTCCAGGCTGATGAAACAGGACTTGAAGGACCAGAAGCACCAAGCTCAGAACCCTGCCTCTTCCCGTGGGGCCCTCAGCCCAGGCAGGGAGAACCCCAGGAGCAGGCGGGCGTGCTTACAGAGCCGCTGGGGGCCACGGCGTGGGGAACCCTGCTTCTCCCCAGTTCAGAAGTCTGTTTGGAATCTCTCTACCGAGACGGAAATGGGCTGCCTCCCTCTCCTGTGACGGGAGGCAGAGGTGTGCTGCCCCAGCGGAGAGCGAACGTCCTACCGCGTCCCACTCTAATGTGAAACGTCACCTGGGTGATGCAATAAATCTCCCGGGATAAAGCGCGCGTTTCTGCTTCTCTCCCCGCGTGGCTATCACGCTGCTCTAACTGCTGCAGCCTGACACTTCGTTTTGCAATCCGGCAGAGTTATCTCCTCTCGTTATCCTCGTTTTTCAGTATTTCTGCCAGTTCCTGGTAAGTTTCTCTCCCCGAAGCACCGGAGTCAGCTTGCCAACTTCCCCTGAACATCCCGTTGAAATTCCCGCTGGAGATCGCAGATGAGCTCGGGGTCGGTTTTAAAACACGGGAGCTCTTCTTTGGTGCTTATTCTTACAGTTCCTGAAAGCTTCATCTTTCTTCATTTCCTTGTAGCTCACTTCTGTAGCATTTGTCCCTAGATGAAAGGCCTGAGAGCAGAGTTTCTCAACTTGTGGGTCGTGACCCCTGGGGGGGGCGGGGAAGCATCAATTGACCCTTTCACAGGGGTCACCTAA
>NW_026595452.1:0-8637 GCF_907164565.1 Psammomys obesus | reverse complement strand
ATAGATAGATAGATAGATAGATAGATAGATAGATAGATAGATAGATAAAACTTCCATGAGCATGGCTGAGCAAATGTCCTTGTTGTATACTTGAGCATCTTTTGGATATATGTCTAGGAGTGCTATAGCTGGATCTTGAGGAAGCAATATTCCTAATTGTCTAATTATTCCTTCCTTCCTTCCTTCCCTCCTTCCTGCCTTTCTTTCTTCTTTTCTTACTTCATAACTTTGGTGCCTCAAGTATTTAGTTACAGTAATGGAAAGCTGGCTAAAGATACAGGTTTGTCTTTTGCCTTTTTTTGTCTTTACAAATTTTATTCATGCATTGCTATCACTGAATACTTTTGGATTTTGGTTTTTGCTGGTATTCTAGACTGTAATTACCATTTGTTGTTATTGTCATTATTATTACATTTATTTAGTGTTTTCATTGCTTCTGATTTCACACATGAAAGTCCCCAAGCTTAGCTCCCTCCTTTGTTTTTTGGCTTGTTCTCTTGACATTTTCTTACTTTTTGGCCCAGCATGGTTGTCCGGCCTACCCTTACACTACGCAGTTCTAGCCTTAGGATTTCCTCAAAGAACCTTGTCTCCTATTTTTCAAGAAAGAATTTAGAATTCTACCATCAGCAGATAGGCTTGGTAGTGCTGTCTAGGAAGATTATGGGAAGGCGAAACCATGCTGACGGGAGCAACTCCTTGTGGGAGATTCAGAGTGCAGAGCCCCATTTCCAGGTTGCTCTCTCTGCTTCAGGCTTGTGGTTGAGGATGTAAGCTTTCCACTTTCAGCTTCCTGCTCCTGGTGGTGCTCCTATCACTTGTTGCCATGCCTTCGCATCATGGGGAGCTTTAAAACACAATCAACTCTTTCTTCTGTAAGTGAGTTTCGTCATGGTATTTTATCTCAGCAACAGAAAAGTAACTAATACAGAAGTTGGTACAGAGCTGTTGCTGTCAAAAACTTGATCATGGTTTTTGGAGGAATGTGGAAAGATTTGGGGGCTTTGGTTCCAGCCCATTTTTGGTGGAGCCACTCTTCAGCAGATAGTGCTGGGGTGTATTAAAAAAAAAATTAAAAAACAAACAAACAACAACAACAAAAAAAAACAGGTCAGAAGGACCAAGTCAGTAAGCAGTACTCTTCCATGGCTTCTGCTTCAGTTCCTGCTTCATGTTTCTGCCTTTACTTTCTACTCTGACTTCACTGGATGATGGACTATATAAACTTTAAGCTAAAGTAAACCCTTCCTCCCAGCTTTTGGTCGTGGTGTGGTATCACTCACTGCAAAGAAATTCTAACTAAGAAGAGGTATGAAGAAGCCACTTCTTCCTTCACTGCCCTTGACAGAAAGGCTGTTCTCACCATTGATCTTAGCAATTCTTGAACTCATTTTTTCCTCTTAAATCAAGAACTTCTACTTTTTCCATTAGAGGAAGCTCTTTGTAGCTTCTCTGCACATCTGACTCACCAGGATCACCACTCTTTCTCTGAGGGCCATTATTAAGTAAAATAAAGGTCACTTGATCACAGGCTGTGTGATACTTTACCACCTAGCTGATAACTGACAGGGTTACTAAGTGACTCCTGGGCACTAGTACTAACTACTTGGAGTCTGCCTGGCTAGTGTTGTGAGCAATAGGCTATGCCGGACAAAGGGCTTATTTACATCCTGGACTGCATGGATGGTACTCAGAAAAGCGTGCAGTCTAAAGTATATATATTGTTTATTCGTAGAGGCCTGTAGCTCTATGACAGAATGAGCCAGTCCCTGCCTCCGGTCAGTTTCTAACATGGGAAAAGGAGGGTAAAAGAAGACTCTAGCTTTGTTGTTTTACACTTTTTTTAAAGCTAGTACCGTACTTAGTAAAATGAGGAACAGCAATGACAGTTCAAAGGGTTGCTGCAAAAATTAAATAAGTTTGTGTGTGTTGTAAAACTTACAAAATGAACAAAAAATACTATTTGTTGGTATTGTACTGGAGTTTTTTAAAATACCTACTCAGTGAAGAGTGAAGCAGTATCATACTGTATAACACAGGCTGGGTTCAAACTGATGGCAATTCTGCCTCAAAAGTACTGGGGTTCCAGGCATATGCCACTAGTCCTAGTTAAATTATCTTCTCTCAGAGTATCTTTAAACTGTGTTTGAAATACCTTTTACATATGAAATATGTAAGAAAGTAGGTAAAAAGCTGGAGAGAAGGGTCGTCAGTGGATAAGAACGCCTGCTGTGAAAGTTTGAGGACCTGAGTCTGAATCCCTCAGCTCCCGTGAAAAAGCTGGACATGACTGTGTGTATGACTGTATAGGGCAGAAAGAGACTGAGCACTGAGGTTTGCTGGCTGCTAGCCAGCTCCTGTTCATGGAAACACCCTACCCTAAAGGAATGAGATGGATAACAGTAGGATACCTCTGGCCTCTGTGGGAGCTTGTACAGTCAGTCATACACATGTACCACACACACATGTGCATGCACACTCACATACACACACACACACACACACACACACATCACACAGAGTGATTAGAAAAACTGAGCTTTCAGCAGTTTGTGAATTGGTATCAGTAGAAAAGAGTTTGCTAAGGAAGATTAGGTGGCTATCAGGCCTTGCATTTTATGTAAGATAGTTTAGCCATGACCCTTGTTTGACATTTTTGCTTATACAATTGTCACTGGTTTGGAGAGAACTTTTTGTGTTCACCAAGAGTCAAGAAAGGCTTTGTGTTCACAATGAAGAGCCTCTGTTGGTGGCTCTTCTCTCTTCTCCACCACTCTTCCTTTTCTTTCTGCACTTCTGCTGTGATGGGGAAAGGAAGCAGGAGATGAGAAAGTGGAGTGGATGAGAATGCAACACCAGACTCCCCAGGTGATAAGTGCAGACTGTTAGGTACGATGAATTGACTGCCTGGCACTGAGACAGATAAGAGCCCTGGAGTGTTTGATGCTGAGTCATCTGAAGTCAGCCCACATATCCCAGGAAAGGACTTTTCAATGCGTACTAACACCGGGGTTGACAAAGGAAAAGCTGAGGGTTAGAGGGAAGATACCTGGTTGTACCTTTCAGATGGTTAAGATTTTTTTTATATATATACTTCCAATTCATCAATTAAAAAGTGCCAAAGTAAATTTTAGAGTTGAAACAGTGAATCATTTCCACTGCGTTATCTGAGCTACACGCCAGTGGTTCCAGCTCCAGCCTGAAGAACTCAAGGAGAGTTTTTCAAATGGAGATTTCCAGGCCTTTGAGCCCGTGTTTTACAGTGCTTTGGTTGCCACTGCTGTCTCTGGGAATGTGAGAGCCTGCCTGCTTCAGGCTCCATTGCTCCACAGCCCATCACCTCTCACCGAGGTCTTTCTCTCTGACTCTTCTCTTTCCATTCAAATGTGCTTACATCTCTCTTCTCCAGAAAAATATTTGACTCTACCTTCCTCTAGCTCAGATGTCCATCCTTTTTCTTACATCTGCACTTCCTGAAACATTAGACAGTGAAACACTGGGCTGAAACAACATTCATACTTTAACTTTACTCATTGGGATTCAGGAGAATATCTATAGCTTCTATTTCTTTTTTATCTAATTGCATTTAAGACCTTACTGATATTAGATACATTTAATTTTTTCCATTTAATACATTTACACGGTGATGGCCCACTTGTTGGTAATAGATGTGAATCACCTGATGTGTGTAGTTCTACTAAGGAAGACTCGGAAGCCTGTGATACGACACAGTGAAAGTGGTTATTTGCTTGCTTGCAGTGTACAGCTGCCTGTAACTCTGTCAGTGCTTTTATGAGTTAAGTTGACGCCCTCACCAATGGGCACATATAAAAGGTGAAGGAGGAGGGTAACAGCAGCTATCCCATTAGCCTTTCAATTATTATGCTACTTTTTTTTTTTTTTGAGGGGATCTCGGTCTGTACCCACGGCTGGCCTGGAACTCTTTGTGTAAACTAGGATGACCTGGGACCACCTGCCTCTGCCTCCTGGATGCTGGGGTTAATTGTAATTAAACACCCTAGACATGGCAAGACACAGATGCTTGCTCCTGGTTCAAGTTTGCCTAGCCTCAGTATGCCTTTAAGAAGACTGTATAGAAGGCTAGAGAGATGGTTTAGTGGTTAAGAACACTGTCTGGTCTTCCAAAGGACCTGGGTTCAGTTCCCAGCGCCCACATGGAAGCTCACAACTGTCTATAACTTCAGAGATCTGACATCTTTACACTAATGCACATAAAATAAAAGTAAATAAATTATTTTTTAAATAAGACTATAAGAAACTAGCCCCAAATTAGAATTCCTAAGAAATTATCTGAGTTTTTCCTCTCTTTGATACACAGAGCTGAATAGGCACATGATACTAGCACAGGTGGATAGATCATAAAGATGTGTAGATAGAATAATGAGGTATATATCACTTTTTGATTTATATAATCAGACTTATATAGAACATGTTTTTTTGAATCATCTAATGGCTTCTTTGTTCCTAGTTTAATCCACATTTTCAGAACTCTGCTCATCCCTTGCCTTTGTAGTGTGCAAAATTACTGACTTCCTTTCTCTGTCATTTCTTGGCTTCTGTTTCCTCTCTGTTCTTTTCCTCTTAAGTCTTAGTGCTTCTAGAATTCTGCCTGTGGTTTTTCTCACTCTTCATAGTCTGGGGATGGTCCCAGCCATACGTAACCTTTGGTTACGACAACCACAGCAGCCTACAGTGGCAACTCCTGCACTCCACACCCTATTCCTGACGTGAGGAGTGCATGTATTTAACTTTGACAGTGGTCGAGGGAGGTAAGGATTACTCTTAGCCCTCGTTAAAAATGAGGAAGCAGGATCAGAGAGAGTTCAAGTCACTTGCCTGCGGTCAGAGGGCTAGTACACGACAGGGACTGCATTTATATTCAGTATGGCTCCAGCGGACATATGGGGAATGCTCACATATACCTCCCATCTCTTTTCTAAGCTCTGGCCCTCGTTTGCAAGGTTCGGACCTTTATTCCGTGACTTAGTAGATGAACTCTACCTCAAAGTCAGTTTCCTCAACAGAATTGATGATTTCTTACACTAGCTGTTTCTTGCCTCTATCTGTATGTTGTCAACAGCCTTATCATAACTCAGCCTTCTCCTCCATGCAAAGTCCTGGAGATGGTGTTAAGGCTCCTTCCACCTCTCACTAACCCTCTCATTTCCAGCAGTCCACCTCCCACATGTGAAATCTATCCATTCCAGCCCCATGGCACTTATCCTACCTAATTTGGATGGCTAATTCTGCAGGTTGTCAGTCAGTCTTCTATCGTGTTCTATAACACTGTCCGAGCGACAGTTCTGAAATCTGTGTGGTTACTGCTGTACTTTAAATGTTTCAGCTTAGTTGGCCTTACCAATAAAACTGAAATCCTTAGCTTTCGTAAGGTGTTTTCACATTCACAAACAGTTTCTGCTCAGCTTGATTTCCAGTCTATTCTCCCAGAACTTTCCATCTCAACAGGCAGAGAATCTAACCACCCTCTTACCTGGCATCCTTTGTTCCTCTGACTAAACTTCTGTAGCCCCTTTAAGATCCGCCTCCCTCCAGATTCTTCTCTTTCTTCTACTCAACTTTGACTGCATGCTTTTAGCATCGTGCTTATATTCTGGTCATACTTTAGCATACAGAATTTTATCACTCATTATTTAGCAGTACTAGTAACTTGTTTCCTGGGTCTCAGCATAATAGAATGGAAACACAATTGGTCAGTTCACTACATAAAAGACATTCACTTGGGAGACTGTTCAAGGAAGATGTGTGTATGTATATATTAAATTTATATTATATATATTCCATAGCGTACGTACACGTTCAACTTATTTTTTAAGTAAAGTAAGTATTACTTTTCTGGAATTTAACAGTATTTGCTATGGCAGCATCCTTCTGTGTATCCAAGGCTGTCCCAAGCAAGAGCTCATCATGCTGTGAGCCTCATGGCCTCAGACTCCCCAAGTGCTAGGAATTATGGTGCCACAACCATGCCCACCTTCATGCCTGCTGTCAGTGTTGCCTTTCTTGCATAGATACATTCTTGTGTATCTGTTATTTTCTCTAGGTTCCATGTTTTTAAAACTGAAAGTAGACGTTTAAGAACCAAATGAAACTAGTACAAAACCCTTCTAATTTTAATTTTAGCCCTTCTGTTTTATATTTTAAATCCTTGCTCACACCTATGTCACAAAGGTACTGCTTGATTGGTAAGTAGTTTGTAGGGAATCTTTCCGAAGCATTCAGTTTAGTTTTCTAAAAACAAGTCTCTTTTTACACTCACATTTTCTTTGTTAATAATTGAATTAGAAAGCAGTGGCTGTAGCAACAAGCACAAGTGACAAGACCCGAGTTTGAGAACAGCACAACTGGTGTTTGCTGAGCAGTGAGCCCAGGTAGGAGGTAAGAGTGCTGGGCCGCAGGGGCAGGCAGTGGCAGTAGTCATGGGACAAGAAACTAGAGAGCTTTGGTTAGCCCAGTGAGTTAGGGGAAGTGGAGAGTGCTGACAAATGACGTGATTTTCTATTGCCTGGTTACTGTCCAATTTTCTTTTGGACCAATTTCATAATTACCTATTTTGATATGAAGGAGTGATTTTATGAATCAGTTTTAACCTTTTGTTCTCTCATAATTTATATTCTTTATTCACTCCCCTCATTTGCCTTTAGGAACAAAAGTAAAGATACTTATCTAAAAGGCAGAGACAAATAAAAGGTTGTGTATACAGCCGCTTGTGTAAAAACCTAAAAACCTGCAAATCAGTTCCAGAGCATTTAATATTAAAATGTTTGTGTTTTCAAGTAGATTATCAGTGTGCCAAGTTGAACAGTGGTACAAAGTAACCAGTCCTGTACCTGTACCAAAAGACGTGGCTGTTTGCTGTGGTGTGTAGTACTTACTTAACCAAAGAAGTTCAAAACATGCCTTTAAAAAAAATAACAGTGAACTTTTTTGTCTTTTCTTTCTTCTCTTGAGCACCTTCTTTGTATTTTTGGTAAGCACTTTTTTCCTTTATATATTTGATTGTGGTATAGACAGCTAACTTAAACATCTGTTTATCACTGCCTGGCTAGGCTGAGTACAAATTTTCAATTGAATTACCTCCCAAGAGAGCTTTGAGCTCTTAGAGCAAAGCACATCATCTTTTCGTCTCTCCAGGGATTATGAGCTGAAAGAATTCATCTAAGTAGTTTACATGCATTTTGCAAATGTTGTATCTACTGGACTTAGCTTTGTTGCTTATGGAACGCTGCCAGCGTAAAGGGAGTATCTGCTTTGTTAATGTGGATACAACAGTGTTTTATGGTATAACAACTTGTGTGTAAATTTAAGCCATGAATTACTTTTGCTGATGATTGGCTTAAAACAATTTTCTTCCCAACACAGTTAATTTCCCTCTTAAAATTTTAATTCTCAAATCTAGATGTTTAATCATTCTTTTATTAAATATTTAGCAATTGCTGCATATCCAGCTTTGTGTATTATTATAAACTTCAGATATCCAGTGAACACTCGACTTAGCCCTTTTCTCTGGAAGAGTTTTGGAGTTTCTGTGCATTTTTATGTATTTCTTAAGGCCTTGGTGAAGAAATACATCACTGAACCAAAAATACCATAAAGTAGCCTTGGCTGATCTGGGCTCACTTTGTAGACCGGGCTGTCCTGGAACTCACAGCGATCAGCGTGCTTCTGCCTCCCTGAGTGCTGGGATTGGCTTTCTAAAGTCGCAGTAACACAGATGGACAGATAATGTGTGTGCTGTATAGGAAACAGGAAAGAGATCTACAGCTTGTAAATTTCTGTGTGTATTTCCTGTATTGTAACATATCTGAGCCTAGATTTCCTGGTATTGTATCAAGCTCTCAGAGTCTCAAGTATTCTGTGCTGTGTGCTCTGGCTTTTATTGCCTTAGCTCCTTGCTTCATGTCATTGGTTGCTTTTGTTACTTCTGATTTTCTCCTATGTCCAGACCTATTCTGGTTGTCTTCCTCTAGGACTGTCACTACTTATGCTCATTGATCCTTTGGCTTCTAGCATTGTCCTGGTCTATCTCTGTGCCCTCAAACATTACTTCTCTCCCTGTTCTTCCACCTTCAGCTTTCCTTTGTCTTCCCATATGTTTTGACAGATATTTTCAATTCTTATTAGCATACTCCTTATAAAGTTGATCCTCTCAATTGAAATATCTTTTTTCAAGTATTTCTTTATGCCTCATATCTCTTTAGTCTGTCTTCTCAAAAGAACGTTAAAAAAAGCAGAAAAAAGTAGAATTAGTTCTTTTCTCTCTTCTGACTTTAACCAAATGTTAATCAACACAGTGGATATAAAGTGCAAACTACTTTATTTGTGATTTTCTGCCTCATATCACCAAAGAAATTATACATTGCCTTGTGCTAGTTTTAAAATGGCCCTGCCCAACCAATGCATCTGTTGTATTATGGTTCATTCACAATTGACAGCTAGTCATTCTAAGAGAGGCACTGGTGTGTAGCCCAGGGTTACAATTACTGTGTGTTGACTTTGGAATGTAGCACATGCTTTAAATGTTTCTTTCCCCTAACTAGCACATGTTGTCTTTTTTTTTTCTTCTCTGATGACATAATTATTGTCATCAGAGAAAAC
>NW_026595451.1:0-1369 GCF_907164565.1 Psammomys obesus | reverse complement strand
TTCCTTCCTTCCTTCCTTCCTTCCTTCCTTCCTTCCTTCCTTCCTTCCTTCCTTCCTTCCTTCCTTCCTTCCATCAAGTTGTTTTACTTTTGTTATTGATACCCATCTTGTAGAATGATTTTTTTTAATTATTTCTTTTATAAATTACAGTTTATTCACTTTGTATCCCAGCTGTAGCCCCCTCCCTCCCAATCCCACCATCTCTCCCTCATCTCCTCCCATGCCCCTCCCCAAGTCAACTGATAAGGGAAATCCTCGTCCCCTTACCTCTGACCCTAGCCTTTTCAGGTCTCATCAGGACTGGCTGCATTATTTTCCTCTGTGGCCTGGTAAGGCTGCTCCCCCTTCAGGGGGAGGTGATCAAAGAGCAGGCCACTGAGTTCATGTCAGAGACACTCCCTGTAACCATTACTAGAGAACCCACTTGGAGACGGAGATGTCATGGGCTACATCTCTGCAGGGGTTCTAGGTATCTCCATGCATGGTCCTTGGTTGGAGTATCAGTCTCAGAAAAGACCCTTGGACCCAGAATTTTTGGTTCTGTTGCTCTCCTTGTGGAACTCCTGTCCTCTGCAGGTCTTGCTATTTCCCCTTCTTTCATAAGATTCCCTGCATTCTGCCCAGAGTTTGGCTATGAGTCTCAGCATCTGCTTTGATACCCTGCTGGGTAGAGTCTTTCAAAGGTCCTCTGTCATAGGCTCCTGTCCTGTTCCCTGTTCTCCCTCTTCCGATGTCAGTCCCGTTTGCCTTTCTGAGTGACGATTGATCATCTTACCCAGAGTCCCCCTTGCTTAGCTTCTTTAGGTGTACAGCTTTTAGTATGTTTATCCTATATTATATGTCTAATATCCATTTATAAGTGAGTATATACCATATGTGTCTTTCTGCTTTGGGGATACCTTACTCCAGGATGGTCTTTTCTAGTTCCCACCATTTGCCTGCAAATTTCATGATTTGCTTGTTTTTAATTGCTGAGTAGTATTCCATTGTGTAGATGTACCACAATTTCTGTATCCATTCCTTAGTTGAGGGACATCTAGGTTGTTTCCAGATTCTGGCTATTAAAAATAAAACTTCCCGGGGCTGGAGAGATGGCTCAATGGTTAAGAGCACTGTCTGCTCTTCCAGAGGTCCTGAGTTCAATTCCCAGCAACCACATGGTGGCTTACAACCATCTATACCCTTAACTGCTCTCTTCTAGCATGCAGGTGCACATGCAGATAAAGCACTAATATAAATGAATAAAATAAATAAATAAATAAATAAATAAATAAATAAATGAAATCTTTAAAAAATAAATGAATGAATGAATAAATAGATAGATAGATAGATAGATAGATAGATAGATAGATAGATAGATAGATAGATA
>NW_026595450.1:0-5002 GCF_907164565.1 Psammomys obesus | reverse complement strand
TCGCCTGGCTGTGTGTCGTTGGGAAAATTACCGAGAGTCTGCCCCCCCTCCCACTCACAGTTTTACCTTTGAAACAGGCAGTGCTCTAAATAAGTGTTGCACAGTGGAGGAACTGCTGGTTTGGATCAAATACATGAATTTAAACCATGAAAACAGGTTTATAAGCACTGTACATACAACACATAAAAAGGCTGTTCTGCCTGTCAAAGGAGGAAATGATGGAGTTAGGGAAGAGAGGTCTGTAGAGTACAGAATTTGATGAACTTCAAACTATTTCTTGCGAGTTAGCTAATGTTAGGTGTTTTCCTTAATTTCTGTACTACGCAGCATTACATACTCCTTAAAAACCTTCCAGGCTGCTAATTGTTTCCTAGGCATCACTCCTGACTCACTCCTGTTTGAAGACTTGAAGGCATCAAAAAACACAATACCCTCAAAGGAGACACTGCAGCTTTACCCATAGTCCACTTGATTCTGTGTTTGGAAATTGCAGGGTTCTGTAATAACCTCCAGAGGATGAATCAGGCCATGGTGCAGTGATTGAGACTATCCTCATTGCAAACTCTTTGCAGTGTGAAATTCAGTAGAGCAAGCTATCCCAAAGCTCAGGAAATGGAGATGGCAAGATGGCCCAAAGGATACAAGCTTGACATCCTGAATCCAATTCGCTAGACCCACAACTGAGGGAGAGAACCAACTCCCAAAAGCTGTCCTTTGACCTCTATCCTTGAGACTGTACCCTATGTTTATATTTTTTCTCTCATAATAATATTTTTAAGTGGTCAAGTACCTCATGGTCATTAAATGTTCAAATTGTTCTTAAAAGTAAAGTTTTAGTATAGACAGTCACCTTGAGCTAAGTGAAGGTGAGCCATGAGAGCACTTCAAAGCTTATGAAGTGTAGCATGTGCTTGCCTCACCAAACCACACACTCAGAATGTAAAAACAAAAATGTTGTGTTGTTCAAGTTGTGTTGTGCAATTCAGAATCGTTCCATACACTATTCCATTATGAGGCACTCATGTCAGTTAAATTGAAGCATGTGTCTAAAACCACACTTTCTAACTAAATCTAGAGCATTGAGGAAAGAAAAAAACAGCTCAGTGTTACTTTTGCTGTGCTACTTCTAGAAGGGATTAATAGAATGGTCTCTGTGTAGCTGTTATGCTGAAATAGTTTGTCACATCTTCCAGCTTTGATCTTTTCTATATTTTTACAAACAAACCTAATATTTTCTATATAGTCTATTTTTTATTTGTTTAATTTTCTTCCTCTATGGCTGAGTAATACCAGTATTAAATTGTGTAGTCAAAAGTTTTTGTTGTTGGTGGTGGTGGTATGTGTCGTCTGGCTTTTAACTTTTCTAGTGCTAGGGACTGAGCCCAGGGCCTTGAAAAATGACAGGCAAATGCTGTACTACAGAGCTGCATCCCCCAGTTTATAAGCCAAGAAATTGACTCTTTATTGACAACTGTTTTGGTGTTATCACCTACACTGTTGTTACACTTAATGTCTAATAGCAAAACTGAGATACAAAGCATACATCATTCTGTAACCTGCATTTGAAAGTTATAATTTAAAAAAAGAAGCACATTTTCCAATGTAGTTTTAGGTTTATATGATGCTGAACATTTAGTATGGTCAGTTCATATCCCTACCCATCCATCTGGACCATTGCCCTTTGTGCTTAACATCATGTATTAGAGCGATATGATATGATCCTGTGGTTCATCTGTTAAAGTCCAATCATTTTCTGAGTTTTATCCATTTTCACGTTTTAGAACCATCATGGTGGCTCAAAGGGTAAAGGCACTTGCCACCACGTTTGATGACCTGAGTTTGTCTAGTGAAGAATTGGCTCTCTCCTACCATTAGGATCTCAAGTTGAAATGTGTGTCTTATCATTCATATGACATGTGTACACGAATAAATGTTTTTTTTTGTTTTGTTTTGTTTTTTGTATTTAGAGTTTAGTGGCTGGAGAAATGGCTTATAGATTAAGTGTGCTGACTGCTCTTCCCAAGGACCTGGGTTCAATTCCCAGCACTTTTACATGATGCCTCACAGCTATCTGTAACTCCAGTCCCAGAGGATCTGATGTCCTCCTTTACCCTCTGCAGGCACTGCACAGTTATGATACACAGACATGCGCAGGCAAATTCCTTATACACCTAAACCTAAATTGTAAGAGATTTTAAGAGGTTTATAATGTTCTTTATCTTCCAGAAGCTTTATGGTTTTGCCTTTTCCACTTAGGTCAATGGTCACTTTGTTATAGAAGTAGGATCATTGTTTAGATTAATATTTTTGTGTGTAGATGTCTCACTGCTCAGCTCTTTGTCCATCAAGCAGCGTTAACTACTTTAACTTTATAGAAGTGTCAAGTCAGAGCCTTGGCTCGTTTCTTCTGTTTCTTCTTCAGTATTATTTAGTGACCCTTGATCATTTGCATTCCTATAGAAATTTTAAGATCAATTTATTCATGTCCAGAGTAACTTGTGTTTGGGATTATGTTAAGTTTATATATCGAGTAGAAGAGAATTGATTTTGGGCAGTGTTGTTTGTAGCCATGAATCATCTATTAGCCATGAAGTCTTCATTTATGGAATCTATATTTAAATTTTTAGGATTTTTTTTCTCAATATTTTGGCTTTCTTCATGCAGACCTTACATGCATACCTTCTTCCATTTTTGGTGTGTTTTTGTTGTAAAATACTCATAAAAAATTTAAAACTATTTTATAGTTTTCTTCATAGCCAAGCTGTTTGTGCTGGTATGATTGGCCATTCTTTTTTGTGACTTTGTCTGAAGAGTGAGCATATTATTACTCTTCATGTATGAGACTTGAACACGAAGGATTTAGTATCTAAAAAGGGCCCAGAAACCACTTTCTGGTTGCTGAGGGTACATACAAAAGCTATTAGCTTTTTTGTACATTAACCTACTTCTAGGTGTGTGTGTGTGTGTTGTACTAACTGTATGTTAAGGCTGGGGCATGCACACTCATTTCATGTGCACATAGGGCAGAGGAGGACATGAGGTGTTCTGGTGGTTTTAAAACAGGTTCTTTGACTGAACCTGGAGCTGGCTGGTAGCCAACAAGCCCCAGTGACTCTCCTATTACCTTTCCCCGATGCAGACACCCTAGGTAGGTGCTAGTGATTCACACTCAGCCCCTCATTCTTTTGTTGTTGTTGTTGTTACTGCAAACATACATGTGTTTGTGTATGTAAGTTGCAGCTTTGAACAAAACTGTTAGGGCTCTGCTCCCTGTTGCTGGTGAAGGTGTAACCATTGTAACAGCTCTGCTCAGGTAGGGGGAAGTTTCTGCATCCAAAGTGTCACAGCTTTGCTCTGAGAGGTACGCTGGCAGTCGGGAGCCAAAGAATACCACAGAAGTCATGGTGCACAACAAACCTCACACAGATTTATTTTAAGGGAAAACCCAAGGAGGGTGGCTGCCTCTGCTCAGGTAAGCCGCACCTGAATAGAAGACAAACTTTATATAGGGTTTCTATGGGATGGGCTGGGGTGGAGATTTCCAGGGTGAGGATTGGTGGGACTCTGTTTCTTGACTCCCTCCCCCCCCCAGCACCAATCTTGGGCTTGGGGTCAAGTCAGGATCAAGGTGTTCTTTCTCTGGCCCTTTTACCCTATAGTATATACATACCTATTCCTAACTATAACTTGTTGAGTTTATCTAATGTTATTTGTGTATGTTTTCAGGGCTGACCATTATCTCTGGACAACCAATTGGTGTGCTCTTCCCTGGGGCCATCTCTCCTCCCAGCTTTCCTCAGTTGCCTCTAGTTTTGTGTAGGGTTGAAGCCTCATGGGCTTTACCCCTGTGAAGTTAGGTCCTTATTCTTATACAACAATTGCTCTTAGCCACTGAGGTATTTTTTTTTCTTCCCGCTGATTATTTGGGAATTTCTAAATAGACAGTTGCTCCATCGATGGAGATGAGATTTTTCATTCTGTTCTTAACATTTGCTGTGACTTTCAGTGTGATGAGTGAGAGGGTTAAGAAGGACTTCTTGGGTTGTTCCCAGGTTTGGGGAAAAGCTTCTAGTTTCTCATCATAAAGTCATAGTTTTACTTAAGGAAGTTGTCTGCCCTGGTTTTCAGAGGCTTTGTTGTGAATTGCTGTTAGATTATGTTTTGTGCTTCTGCATCTATTAATTTTTCTTTAAGCTTTTGGTATGATGAGTCTTATTTTTATATAGTAAATCAGTATTACGTAACTGTGTAGGTGCTAGTTTTTTTTAACTACTTTTTGGGAGTCCTTATGCCTCTTTCCTTCTACCAACGCCCCAACACTAAGCAAGAGAGAAAGAAGGTTAGGAGGGATGTAGACCTTTTTAGACTTGGTTTCTGATTAGTCTCATTGGCTTCTTTGGGGCTATACCAATCTCGTCAGGATATCCAGCAATCCATCTCAAAAGGCAAACAGCAAGACGAACAGCCTTCTTTCTCCTCCCGTTCGTCTTTTTGAAGCCCCTGTCTGAGCTCTAGTATTTATTCTATCTCAGAGTTCTCAGAATTCCACAAACCCCTGCTGGGAAAGACCATGCCCCTCTCCAAGCTGCAGGTGACAATCATCAGCTTTGGACAAACTAAGGCAGTCCCATTTCCCACACTTGGGATTAATACAAAAACCTGCTTACAGAACATAACTGAGTTTTACATAATTGAAATAAATTCTACCTGGTCATGGTGTAGAGTTCTTTTTATATATTTTTGTGCCTGCATTTATGAAAGGTGTCACTCTGTTTTTATTTCTTGTAGTGCATTTATCTAGTTTCAGTGTTAGGCTAATATTTTCTTTGTAGAATTACAAAGCTTTCTTCCGCCTTTACTTTTGCCTGCTATTATTTGATTGTTTTTAGTTTTTTTCAATCAACTACCACCTCTACCAGTGGTTTTCAGATTTGTATCTGAATTCTCAGTACTGCTTGTTTCCTACCAGACATTTCTAGCTAGCCCCCTACTCTTTCTGGCT
>NW_026595449.1:0-68471 GCF_907164565.1 Psammomys obesus | reverse complement strand
CTCTTTCTGGCTATATCTTACTCAAAATCAGTTCCTCCAGGGAGCTTACCTGCTCTTCTGTGTTGGTTATGATCATAGAGTCCACTTAGATCCTTACTTAGAGCCCCAGGGGTCAGCCTTCCTGCTGCCCTTTCTCTAAGCATGTGCTCATGTGTTGTCTCCTATTTGCTTTGCCTATACCACATGCCAGAGTCCATCCTGTCCTCATTTCATGCTGGGGATTGCCATCTGAAATCTAATTTTTGGGCTTATAAACATCTCTTCCTTAGCCACCTACTTTCTGACTGAATTCAAGGCTTCTTCTGTGCCAGGGGATTCACCTCCCGTACCGTAAACCTGGTCCTAAGCTTTAGTAGGAAAGCTGCTGCTACTGTCTTGCTAAGTGGATATGGTGTGGCTGCCAGGCCACCTCCTAAATACTTGGATTTATTCCTGTAGATGAGTGCTGCTGCCAGCCATGGTCAGAGCTAACAGCTGAGATTCACAGCTGCTTAGAGTGCTGAGAAGACAGGGCTATGGAATGCTCAGCCCTAAGTGGGACATTAGAGTCACTCCTTCCAAAGCTCAGGGATCATCCCTGAGGGATAGAAAATGTATAGAATCCATCGTGGCATGGCTGTGGCACTCTTTGTATGGGAGCTGTGATAACCTACCCAAGATTGAGTCCTTCAACATTCTTCTGGAGGGGAGAGGTGCTTGGGTGAGACTTTATTGGCACGTAATAGTTGTCAGCTGGTAGGGGCTCACAGACCCTGCCCCTTCCTGAGGATCTGTAGACAGTTAAGAGTTGCTGAGGGAGGAAGAAATATGTTTGTTTGTTTGTTTTCCCCCAGTGGTGACGGCACTGGTAAGTTGCCCTTGACACTGTAAATAGCCTCTCACTCCTACTCTTTTAAAGAACCCTACTTAAACTCATTTGTTCACAAAAACAGGGGTAGGGATAAAAGACATGGAGTAGAAGGAAGACTGGGAAGAGGGAGTAGGTAAAGGGAACGAGAGGATAATGTAGGCTTACAGTGATCAAAACATATTACATACATCTATGTAATGTCATAGTGAGAACTATTATTGTGTATATTTAATATATGCTAATAGAAGCTCCAAAAAGTCAACTCTGGAACAAATTCTAGGTGTAGGTTGAGGAGGGATCCATGTAGTTTATAGCTTTGCTTTATGGTTCTCTGCCCACTCCCATGAGGGCAGAAGTTAATATTTAAAAGAGAGAAAATACTTTAATGGAAACAAGAAGGCTTTATTGTGAGTGGTCTATCAATATGGACAAACAAACATGCCAGGAACATGCCAGTCTGCACCTCTCAGAATGCTGATGGCTTGGTTTAAAAACTCTTGGTTTTTAAAAACAAGGTTTCTCTGTGTAGCTTTGGCTGTCCTGGGCCAGGCTGGCCTCAAACTCACAGAGGGCCACCTGCTTCTACCTCCCTGAACACTAGGATTAAAAGTGTGAGTCACCACACCCAGCTTTGGAGGCAACTCTTTAAGTTAATTATTGGAAGTTTTCAGAGATGGTTTTAGGTAGTGTGCCAAGAGTGGGTTTCATGGTGGCATTCCATGCCTTTTATCTTATTCACTGTTTATCACCTCTCTTGCTCTAAGTAACCATCCGTTTTCATGTTTTATGTGCACATGCAGGTATATATTTGTGTGTTTAAAACTCCTAGGCCTTGTCTATAAGAAAAATTATTAAAGATATTAACATTTAATATTTCAACACAGCCTCTGGCCCTCATTTCCCCATGACTATCTTTTATTGCTCCCTAAACATTGTCCCTCAGAACTGTATTCGGTTGCCTTCCTTGGGTCCTCTCTGCACAAACTTACTGACTGGGTGTTTTGTTGTTGTTTTAGTGTAGCTTTGATTCCCAATATTAATAATGTGTATGAATCCAAATATTAGAATTTTGTTTTTCCTTTTTGGTTTTTTGAGACAAGGTTTCTCTGTGTAGCCCTAGGTGTCCTAGAACTTGCTTTGTAGACCAGGCTGGCCTCCAACTCAGGTAGATCTACCTGCCTCTGCCTTGCTAGGATTAAAGGTATACACCACCATGCCAGGCTATGAGTGGTAATTTAATAATATGCTATGTTTCCGCCTAGGATTGAGATATGTTGGATTTTGCCCAAAATAATGCTCAGAGAACATGATCTATTCACTAACCCAAAATGTAAAAACTATTTAGGAAATGTTTATTGAAATAATAAAAATTGTCCTCAATCTCCAAATTAAAATAAATGTGCTAACAAACTTGTGGTCACATATAATTATTGTTAATGTTGGTTTGGTTTTGTTTTTTAAGACAGGATTTCTCTGTGCAGCCTTGGCTGTCCTGTAGCTTGCTTTGTAGACCAGGCTGGCCTTGAACTCACAGAACTACACCTGCCTCTCCCTCCCAAGTGCTGAGATTAAAGACATGCAGCACTGTTCCTGGCTTGGCTTGAGAATTTTAATTGTACAATAGGAGTCGGGTTGCATTTCAGTTCTGAATTTTAAGTGTAATTAGACAGGTTATCAATGGGAAAGACTTTATTGACTTGGAAATGTAGTAAGCAGAGGTGTGGAAGTGGAAATCCCGGTGTTGGTGGGAGCCATCATGATGTCATTGTTTTAGGGCTTGGTATTAGTACTGGAATGCAAATGCGTAAACGTTTCTATTCACAAAGTCCTGTATTTGATAATTTGTATAATGTAGTAAGGTAAGCATTAACTGGTGATTCTTGTGTAGCAAAGCTACTTTAGAACAAAAGAACTGAAGTATTTTTAACTCTTTATCCTCAGGATCCAAGTTCGAAACATGGCAACTCTAAAAGATAGTAAGTATGTTGTTTCTCTCCGTATGCAAAATAAGACAAACTAAATTTTGACAAATAGAAATAATTTTTAAAACATACCAGTTGGGCAGGCAACATGGCTTAGCAGATAAAAGATTCTAGCGATCACACTTAAGACCTCAGTGGAAAGAGAACCAACTCCTACAAGTTGTCCCCTGATCTCTATATGCACACTGTGGTACTCACCCATGTGTGCCCACACAAATAACAGTAAATATGTACATATATAGTAAATATGCATAATATATGCTTTGTTGGCCCATTGTATCGTTTTCAGAGTTGACAAATTAGTTTACATTGTATGCATTAGATCTTTTTGAAAGCCCGTATGAGATAACATAAAAGAGTGTTGGTCTTTATCTGCATAATAATGATGATGTAACCAGAAAATCTATACTCCTTCAGTGTGTTTGTATAAAGCAACTAAAAATATTGGTATGAATTAAGTAGGTAAGGTCGTTTTTGTCCAATTAATACTGTATGTGTATGTAATGTTCATTTCTATGTGTAAGGAGCCAGTCTTGCTCCTTGGCTGGGACTAGTTGGCACATTTAAATTAGTTTAGTTTCAGCTGCTTGTCTCTGGGCTAAGTGCTAATTATTCAGCTTGGCACTTAAGACCTCTGAATTCACAGATGAAATTGTACTGTGCCTCCTTTGTCTAACATGACACTTAATTTTTTTAGTTACCAGGAGACTGAAGTCCATCAAAAACATCCAGAAAATTACCAAGTCTATGAAGATGGTGGCAGCTGCGAAGTATGCCCGGGCTGAGCGGGAGCTGAAGCCAGCTCGGGTGTATGGAACAGGCTCCTTGGGTGAGTCAGGAAGAGTGTGGCTTGCAGAGATGATGTGCTCATAGTGATCTATGCTAGGTAGTTTTGTCAAAACTTAGATATATGTGGGAAGAAGGAATCCCAACTGAGAAATTCGCTCCGTGAGATTGGCCTGTGGGCATATTGTGTGGTATCTTGACTGCTAATTGATGTAGGCCATCCCTGGGCAGGAAGACCTGAACTGTATAAAGTAAGCAGAGAAAGCCAGTAAGCAATGATCCCCCGTGGCTTGTTTCAGTTCTTACCTCCAGGTCCGTGTGTTGGCTCCCTGAGGTGAGCCAAACTGTTGCTTGGAAGTATAAAATAAAATAAAATCTTTCCTCCCCAAGTTGATTTGAGTCCCTGTTGTATTGTTGTATCAGTAGAAACCAAACTAGGTTCCTTTCCTGGGCACTTTACATGTGCTTATGTTTTCATGTATGTGATTTACATGTACATGTAATTTTAGTACATACACCAGAGTCTGGGGACTTGCTTAGGGTTGCATGAGTGAACAAGAGCCCTCTGTATATTTTGCCACAAAGCCTGTGTATTAGCACTGTCCATAACTGTTAACTTTAAAATTAACAGCCTAAACTAGGTTATTACACTACTCTCTGAAAGACTGGGAAATGGTATTCTTCCTGTCAATAACCTTGTATGCTGTTAGGACAGCAGGGTGGGGATAAGGAGTGTGAAAGCAGACAGGGCAATAGGGACTCAATTGTAACTTTATGTAATCTGTTCTTGATTCCTTTTTCTATAGAGGAAATTGGCATGGCATTTTTAAGAACTTGGACTTTGTGTTTATATGATTTTGTACTGATTTGGTTATTAATTTGCCTAGAGATAAGCAAAATTAAGCGGTAGGACGTTTCCCATCCTAACTCTAATTACATCATCCAGATTTTTGCATTATCATGCTGTCTTGCACTAAATGAAGTCAATGTCAAAGGATTCTTAACTTACTGTGAAAAGTTTTCAAATTTGAAAGTGAAGATGGTAGTATGTTACGATTGGCGCCTGTTGCTCGGTCTTTCCAGCCTTCTAGCTGGTGCCTTACTTCTGCTCTCTTCTAGTGTTTTCACCAGGGCTGCAGTAATTACCTGTGGCTGTCTTCATTCTGTGCCTCCTGTAGGGCTCTTCACTAGAATGCAGTTGTCAGTGGCCCTCAAGCCTTTACACTGCTCTGTTCCTGCTCCATCTCCCTGCCCACACTGCTGCTGTTTCATTCCTTTGTTTGCTTTATGCAGGTTTCCACTTGTCTACAGGCCTCTCAAGCCATCTTATCCCCAGTGGTATCTTTTCATATCACTTCCTGTACTTTATTTCTCCTGTCATTATGTTATAGGGTTCTTGGTTTTCTTCATCTTGAAGGAAAAGAATTCAGTGAAGAGACAGAAAATATAAAGAGCAGTTTATTAGAGATTGAAGTAGGCTGCCCATGAGGCAGTATAACAGTGGCTTTTCCATTGTGGATTTAAAGAAATGTTTCTTAGGTGGGTAGCATATTACAGAGATAAGAGCCAAGATAGAGTTATTAAAGGAGGGTGAAGGAAACTCTTCCAAAGAGAAATACCTTCCCTTCTTTTGGATATTTCTCTCATAATCATCTAGAAACATCCACAATGAGGATATAAAAAACACTGTAAACAATAACCTTTTTTATTAAGGCATCTGTATGGGGGATGCTCTGCTTTTATGATTTTTAATTTTGTGTCTGTGTAAAGTGACAACAGAGGCTAGAAGAGGGTGTCAGATCCCCTGGAACTGGAGTTATAGGTGGTTGTGAGCTGCCTGATGCCGTGGGGTCTGGGAACCAAACTCAGGTTTGCTGCGAGAGCACCAAGTGCTGTTTACCACTGAGCCATCTCTCCAGCCTGTGCCTCAATGTCTGATGTGACAAGAGCAATCTTCCTCCAGTTTAAAGGACATTTAAGTATAAAGGGTGTTCTGATGGTCACAAGCCAGTCCCAGCAAGATCCAGTTACAGTTTCTTTGATGACCTTGTACCTAACGCCTTTGAGATTGCTCAGGGTCCCTGTTTCTTCTTAGGACTGGCTTTTGATTGAAGAACTAAGGCATTATGAATCCTGGGCCAATATTTTACAGTAGTATCTTGGACTGTACAAACAGGGCTCATGCTGTCTTCTAGGACTCTTATCACCCTGCCATCAAGGTCTGTCACATACACATAAGTGTATGTATACTGTGTATATGTAGAAGCCAGAGGTGGATGTCAGATGTTTTCTTCAGTCAAATCTCTACCGTATTCTTGAGGTAGGCTTTCACTGAACAATTTCATCTTTGTAGGATGGAACCCAGGGCCTCATACTATAGTCTCGTAGTGCTTGAGCTACACCTCTGGCCCTATACACATTTAAGCACTTCATTTCTTTACTAGTTTGCTCAATCAGAATTGAAACAAAGTTAATACTCAGAAAGAAAGGAGTTCTTTTCAAATTTTTATCTTCTTTCTATGAAGAGGGGAGTCACTTAACTGGTTGTTTCTTGCTAATAAGAGTAAATATAAGGAATACTTCCTCCATGTCTCTAACACACAGTTCTTTCCTCCTGGCCCAAGACATCTCATGGGTATCTGTGATGGAGCAGTTAGAACAGATGCTCCTGGCAGCTTCTGAGGTGATTAAGCTGAAGCATCCTCACTTCCAGACAGTAAATGGACATTCATTTAAATATCTCAAAATTGGACAGGCGTTTATACTATGCTGTAATGAAATCTAAAAGAGGTGTATGTGATCTTCACACTCTCTGGATTTTGAAAGTGAAGATGATAGTAGGTTAGGATTGGTGCCTGTTGCTCAGTCTTTCGTGTTCTTTATTTAAGCTCGGGGAGGGGACACTTAGGTATAAAAACGTGAGATTCCTGCTCTATAGTGAAAACAGAAATGGTTTTCTTAAGGTGAGTGAATATGGTGGCTGTGAAGATGAACCTGCAGCCCTGGCAGCAGCCAGCTAGTAAAAGCCACCCCTGGGCCTGGCTTTTCAGCCCCTCAACTTCTTGTTTTCTGTCTCAGGTAACTCATCTAGTACGATCTACGTATTTTAAATCCTGCTTAATTTTCTTCTTTGCTTCTACCTCTTGGAAAACCAGACCAGAAAAGTTGGTAAAGTAATTCCAAAAATATATTTGCACCCATAACTTCTATATCAGCAAATTTTGTAGAACAAGAGCTTGATGAAGTACACATTACATGAGAGGCTCGATAAATACTTGCTTACTACTATATAGAAATCCAGTGCTTAGTTAAGCAGGTACTTTGTGATCTGTGCTTCTTTTGGTTGTATCTAGGCATTTTAGACAGTATTTTAAAAAGCTGTCTACCTTGGTGCTGTCTTTCCTGGTTGTACATAGCAGTATACAAATGCCCCTGATTATACTCCTCAGGAGCCACTTAAGGAAAGTGCACAGTTGAAATTAGAGATTATCGCTACATTTCCTATAAATTTTATTTCAATACTCTTCCTGTTTTGTTTTTAGCTCTATATGAGAAGGCTGATATTAAGGGACCTGAAGATAAGAAGAAACACCTCCTTATTGGTGTGTCCTCAGATCGAGGACTTTGTGGTGCTATTCATTCCTCAGTGGCTAAACAGATGAAGAATGAGGTGGCTACCCTCACAGCTGCTGGAAAAGAAGTTATGATTGTTGGAGTTGGTGAAAAAATCAGGGGCATACTTTTTAGGTAAGTGAGATGGTGTCATGTTGAGAAGAGTGGGAAACATGGATGAATGGAAGTCTCTGTGATAGAGAGGTTTTTTTCATGATATATTGGAGTGTGTATCCTGTGTGTTGCTTTTTACATTGTGCCTGTGCATGTTTGTACACTTCTTGATACCGTCGGTGTAATACAAGGAAAATTGCAAGAGTTATTGGCATTAAGCTAAGAAAGGAATCCTTAGAGTTGTCACAGCCTGGAAATGTTAAAAAGGAACAGTAGCCATTCAGATTGGACAGAAGGAATATAAATAGAAAGGCCTGGCTTGTCCTTAGTTCTTTGCAGGTGCCCTTAAAGGAGTAGTCATGGTGTGTAGACTCAGACAGTCCACCACCCACATCCCCACAAAAACCTGGCCCTTGCCAACTCCTTTCTATTTTCTTTCAACGCTATCTCGTTAACTATTTTTTTGTGATCTCCAGGACTCACTCTGACCAGTTTTTGGTGTCGTTCAAAGATGTGGGACGGAAGCCTCCTACTTTTGGAGATGCGTCAGTCATTGCCCTTGAATTGCTAAATTCTGGATATGAATTTGATGAAGGCTCTATCATTTTTAATCGGTTCAAGTAAGAACATTTAGAATTCAAGCTCTTTCATGTGAATGTCTGCTTAGTTTAGAAATTATTTTGCTATTCACTGATG
The DNA here is from genome assembly GCF_907164565.1 of Psammomys obesus. Lineage (NCBI taxonomy): Eukaryota > Metazoa > Chordata > Mammalia > Rodentia > Muridae > Psammomys > Psammomys obesus. The sequence continues at coordinate 60,431 of NW_026595449.1, read as the reverse complement.
TCTGTCATTTCAGGTCTGTTATCTCTTACAAGACAGAAGAAAAACCCATCTTCTCTCTGAATACCATTGCCTCTGCTGGTAAGCTGCTTTCACATGGCAATGTCACACGCGTTGGGTCAGGAGACCTCTACACTAAGGAAAGCTGGTGCTTTTGGGGTTGTTTTGTTGCTCTTAAAGTCTGAAATGGAGTTAGTCTGTAGCCCAGGCTTGTCTCAGATTTTCATCTTCCTGCTCAGCCTCCCAGGTAGTTAGGATCGTAAGTGTACACTGCCTCCCTTGTATTAGGCTGTTGAAAGAATCACTGGACAGGGACTGGGGAGACAGCTCAGTGGTTAAGAGCACCTGCTACTCTTGCAAAGGATGTGGGCTTCCTTCCCAACATCCACTTGCCAGCTCACAATTGACTTTCATTTTACTTCTAACCCTCTTCTGGCCCTGTGGACATCAGGCAAGTGTGCAAAACACTCATACACATAAGATAAAAATAGAAAGAGAGAGAGAAAGGAGGAGGGAAGGAAAGAAAAGGCAGCAGCACCAGTAGTGCTTTCCAGGACCCTTAATCAAGTTGTAGACACCAGCAGATCCACTCTTTGATTTATTGAGCAAATATCATTAAGCATACTCCTGTTTTTGATGATGAAAAGCTTTGGTAAAAGTTGGCTTTATGCTGTTTGCCAGCAACTACTGTGCCATCAGATATCTAGGTTAGAGATTTAAAAATGCTCAAAACTCATTTGTGACCGATTGAACCTGTCATCGTATTGTTAGATAGTCATCTTTATTCTGTAACACATCTTAGAAATAACTCTAACTCATATTTATTATATTTCATCTTTTGAATTTTACATTTGTTTCTTTTGGGTGGGGGTTTTGTATATTTGTTGTTTTTCTTTTTTCCTTTTAGAGTTTGGGTGTTCCCAGGCTGGACTCCAAATGCACAGTCCCTGCTTCTGCTTCCTGTGTGTGACACCCACTGTGGGTTTTTTGTTTTTCAATAATGTGCAAAATAGAAGTTAAAGTCAATACCATCTGAGATTTGTTGTAACACAGTACTATTTCAGCACTTATGAATTAATTTGGAATGTTCTGGTAAATGTCTACATTAATCCAAAATTCATGTCAGTTTCTAGCTCTTCTAGTCCTCATGTTAGGAAGTCCTTTTCTCTCACTGTCGGATTGACATTCATATTTCTTTAATAACTAATGATTGGAGTGAATTTTTTTAACACTATTAGATTCAGTCCTTTTTTATAATTGAAAAAATACTATAGAGTGCTATATATGTGACAAATGCTTGGCTCGTTACTCTTTAGAAGGCATTATAATGGTGAAACCCAACACCCTACACTCTGTACCCATAGCTGAGGACTGAACCAAGCTCCTTGCACTTGGTAGGCAAATGTTCTACCATTGAGTTGAATCCCCAACCTCATAACTGAAATTAGGTGCTTATTTTATTTATTACTATTATCAATATAATATTATAATACTCAGCAAGACCCAAAGTCTAAAAGGAAAAAAAACAATAATTATACAGAACCCCCCAAAAGAAAGTAAACAAATGTAAACCGGAAAAGATGAAATGTAATAAATACAAAGAAGAGTTATTTCTAAGATAACTAGTAAAGATATTATAACAAATATTATAATATGTTAATTTTGATATTTGGGGTTTTGTTTTGTTTTTTTTCTGAGACAGTGTTTCTCTATAATAGCATTGGCTGTCCTGGCACCCACTCAGTAGACCAGGCTGGCCTTGAACTAAAGAAATCTACCTGCCTCTGCCTCCTGATTGCTAGAATTAAAGATGTGTGCTGCTACCACCTGGTTTAGTGTTTATTCTAATGCCAGCTCCTTAACATTAACATTAACTCTGAAGTAAAATGCTAAATACCTACTGACACATATTTTGCTGATAATCTCTTATGGAAATAGAAAATATTATTAGAATAGACTCATTTAACTCAAGCTGATTTCTATAATTATAAAAGTTCTTAGGTCTTCATCTATATTCTACAACGAAACTTCTGTTTTGTTTTGTTTTGTTTTATTTTGAACAGAGAGCATGAGTATTTATGATGACATTGATAGTGATGTGCTGCAGAATTACCAGGAATATAATCTGGCCAACATCATCTACTACTCCCTGAAAGAGTCCACCACCAGTGAGCAGAGTGCCAGGATGACAGCCATGGACAACGCCAGCAAGAACGCTTGTAAGCCTTGATACTATGCTACAGCACATTGTTAGCCTGTACCTGGAAACATGGGATTAGACAGAGCTTCAGGAACACCTAGAGCCCAACTGTGTCTCTGCTGAAGCGGGGTTGTGAATGTTGCTCAGAGGAGCACCAAAAATGATAACAATATTTTGTCTTGTTGAGGTGTCCATCTTACTTGATAAGTAGAGAATTTGCAAAGACTGTGAAAGTAGCTTGTGGGAAAGGTAAAAAAATAACTTGATAAATTCTTACTGGGCCGAGAGGCCAGTTTGGGGATCCAAAATGCAGCAGGGGCTCTTCAGTTAAGCAGAAATTACTCTTTCCTAGTTTTTTATTTTGTTGTCTATCCCTTTTGTTTACAGCTGAAATGATTGACAAATTGACATTGACGTTCAACCGTACCCGCCAGGCTGTCATCACAAAGGAGTTGATTGAAATCATCTCTGGGGCTGCTGCTCTGTAAGTAATATAGTTGGGTGCCTTGAAGGTTTTGTTAGCTCTGCACGTGGTTTAGTGAGCCTCTGTTTGCATGAGTTTTCTGTTTTGTGAAAACCAGAAAGACTTGTTGCAGCATCTTGTGTCCGTTCATCAAATCTGGGTGGAAGGGGGGGGGGTCCCTTGTATATTCCGATTGTCTGAGCTGAAACATTCAAGTTGAATATCCTATCTTGAGAGATAAGTATGTGTGCAGCTTTGACTTTCCTAAAGTATTAGGAACAGAGCTATGAATAGTTCAGTATCAATTTGGAAAGTCTGTCTTTATAAGCCAAACTTTCTGAGTTACTGGACTGGTTTTAGGTCTGGTCTTAAATAATCCTATTAATTACTGAGTGATGGGAATTTTAAATTATCAAATGTCCTAAATTGGTACCATAAAATAGCATACTGCTTTCCTCCAGAAAATTTCCAGATTGTTAGGAAATTAAACTGGACATGAATTGTGTGCAGTTCGCCAGGCACAAGGCACTTGTGATAGTGTGGAGTGTGTTGCCTTTGGCTCACTGAATCTTAACCTCCTCCTGACTGGTCACCAAGTTCTCTGAATTTTACCTTCCAAATCTCTCGTTACTCTTTTTTTTTTTTAATCTTTTTTCACACCACTTACTACAGATTATGGTCATCTCCTAAAGTATAAGAGGGTTTGCTGTGGTTGGCTAGAGATGGGGGGTCTAGTATGTTGCCCAAGCTGGTCTCAAACTCTTAGTCTCAAGCTACCTTCTCTCTGCATCTCCTCAGGAGCTGAGGTCATAGCCTGGCCTGGCAATAGCTGGAATTTGTAGGTGCCAGACCCACCAGATGTACTATAGGCAGTCTTTGTTTTCAGAGAATCCACTATCTTGACAGAGGAGACAGGAATTAAAGAAGGCAATGCAGAATTATGAGGTGGGAAAACTGTGGTCCAGGGCCATGTTGTAAAGGGTTATAAAAGGACAGTATAGCCCACAAGGCCTAAAATACTTCCTTAAGGCTTTTCACAAAATTGTCCTGTAAAAAATAGTCTAGTGTGTTGTGTATGATCCTGTATTTCCGGCTATTAGCACTTTTTCCAATAGAATCCTGTACAGTTATTTACTTGCTTGGCCCTCAGCTACTTTGATCTTTAAACACATGTTGTTTCTCACCTCCAAGGAGGTACACGGGGTTTTGCTTGGGCTCAGTTCATTTCTTCTGATTGCTCCATTCTTTCTTCATCTGACACTAGAGGAATCCTTCCAGAAAACTAACCTTTGTCGTTTGAGTGAGGTATATTTTAGTATTTGCCTTCACTTTGTCTTAGCACTTGTGCCATTTTATCAGGGATTGACTTTGTATTGATCACTGTCCTCCTTAAGCCTTGGAGGGGTGGAGTCTGAGAAATGATTGAGCCAGTGGCATATGATAGAAGTTGCAACTTGACTTTGTCAGCCTTGCCATCCTGAGCATCGTGTTCCTCAACTGTTTTGGTTTCTGAACATAGCTTTGTTGGGACTGACCCATCTCCCAGGCTGGTCATCATTCCCTTATTAGTATCACAGAATATAGCATCTTTATGCTCAATTTATAAACATGGTTAATGTACTCTATCTTGACTCCAGGGATTTTGTCTCCAATGACAGAGTAATACTAGGATTAAGTCATTTTGACTTTTTGCCAAATGCTAAGCTGACATTTTTGAATGTTAAGTATGGCATGGCTTGGGGGAAAGAACTGACTTCTCAAAGTCTGAGAACAGTATGATTCAGGGAACACAGTTCTTTCTTGCTTCTGAAAAGGGGATATGAACTGTGAGGATTTAAATTCTTCACAGTTGAAGGTGAGGCTTTTTTTTTCTTCTTCTTTAAGAAGGTGAGAAACCAAGCTGGGCATGGTAGTACATGCCTGTAATCCCAGCTCTTGAGGGGGCAGAGGCAGGTGGATCTCTGTGTGATCAAGGTCAGCCTGGTCTACAAAGCAAGTCCAGGACAGCTAAGGCTATACAGAGAATCCCAGTCTTGAAAACTAGCAAAATCAAGGAAAATGAAGATTGGGACATTAAGCTGAGAATTTAGAAAAAGCAATCTTAATTGAAAATGTATTTTCACTTTCTCGATAATTTAAATCCCATCTTGTGCAGTCTCAACAGTGAATTACTTGTTTGAATGAATTTGCATGCTCTGTAACCTATCAGGTATTGTGGTTCAAAATTTAATACAAACATTGTCTATTTAAGTGATAAAATGAAAAGCATGGATAAATCGTATTTACATTGTCAGCTTAAAATGTCTTCAATGTATATTATCTTTTAAATTTGGAAAATTATATGTTGTCTTGCCTATTTGTATGAATGTTTTTTTGCTACCTCTGACTACGTTGGAATCTGACATTTTATATCACTGTTGTTTTTAAAGATTTTATCCGTTTACACTGTATGCTCAGGGTAACATGCAAAGAAATGCCCTGTAGTTAACTAGCATGGATTGCTTTTAACCTGCCTGTTTTGTGCTCTTTTCCCTTCTAATATAATAACCAGGGATTAATGAAAATCAAGTTGCATCCTCAGACAAGAGGTAAAGTTCACACAGTCTTCCCCTAAGCCTTCAGCTAAGACACCTAGCCAGCTATTGCCAAAGTTAGCAGTTTCTAGTCAGCATTACAAGTTAGCAGTAATGAAATTACTTGACAGGGGTAGTTCTAGTGCAGCCAACTTGTGGGTGTGGCTGGGCCAGTACCAGATGAGGCGGAAGGAACTAAGTGTGGGTGCTGTTAGTGAGCCTTTTACAGTGTTATTGTACATTGAATGTGTTTTAGACAGCGTGGCTATAAGAAAATAACGTTAGGCTTAGAGAACTTGAATTATTGTAGAGTACTTAAGCGTAGGTTAGTGAGAGCAGTGATTCTCAAACCTTATGGTCTAGAACTCCTAATGTCTGGTTTATAAGAGGGACTCCTCTTTGTTTTGTGGTGTTTTGCATAGCCTCTGGAGAAACAGTCATTTATTTGAGTGGGAATGAGGATGAAATAGCATTATTATGAAACCAGTTTGCCCTCATAAATCCCAGAGAGTTCCGTAGACCAGAATTGGAGAACAACTGCATCTTACTGTATAAGTGCAGTTCTGTGTACCCCATTTAAGAATGTGTTCTTCCTTATTTTCCACAAGGAATCTTGTTTGACTCCCATTTGTTCTATACTGTTTTTCAGGTAAAGAAGGGAAACCCACAGCAAGCTGATTTTAACTGATTGCTGTCTTTGTCAAAAGAAACTTGGTCTGCTCAGTTCAAAGACAGCAAGATGTTTGTAAATTATCTTACAATAAACAACTTACACTGAGAAAATCAGTCTCATTATTAATATTTGTGGTTTTCAAAAGGAAAAAGTACCAATCGGTTAAAAATAGTAATGTTGTGCTGCTGAAACTCTTCAGCGAAGGTAAGTCTAGAAGATCTGAGTTACAGTTTTCTGCCAACTTTCAGTAGCCTAGAGCTCTGGGACCAAGGCAGTAATACCTGCAGGCCGGTTTCCTAGGCTGCTCTTCCTCTGCAGTTTCAGAGACCTCTGGGAAATTGCAATTAGAATGCTAGTGGGCCAACTTACTGTTTCTCACAAAAACGCTGTAAAGTTTCAGACACATATATAGTTTCAATAGCTTTAAAATAACATTTACATGCATTGAGAAGGCAGGTATGTTTCATATAGATGACCGTTAAGATCTGAAGGGCTAGGGAGATAGCTTAATATTAAGAATGCTTTCTGCTCTTCCAAGGAACCTGAATTTGGTGCCCAGTAACTCCAGCTCTAGGGATCTGATCAGTATTCTTGGTGTCCTAGAGAACCTGCATACTTGTGCCATAAAATTTGAATGCCTAAAGTTAGTCCATGTACTATGTTGGCTTGATAATTTAGCTGTTGGGAAAACAAAGTATTTGAAGAACTTCAAGCTTATGCACTTATTTCTTAGTAGTTCTTGCGAAGAGTTTTTGCATGGGTTCTCTGTTTTTATTTAGTGCACAAAACAATTTCACTGAGGTTTTCATACAAGTATCACTGCACCTTGCTTTTGTTCAGTCCCTAGTGCTCTACTCCACTCCCCCCGAAAAGCTCCTGTTCTCATCATACACAGCTGTCTCTCCCATTACTCTGTTTCTTCCCCCCATGAGACTTCCTACTCCACTCAGTCCCTCTTTTACTTTCATGGCCTGTGTGTGTGTGTATACAAATACATATTTGAAACTAAAACCGGATTCATGAGAGGAAAATGTGCTGTCTTTCTGCGTTTACTTATTCCAGTTCCACCCCTTAGGTTGTACAGCCAGGAGTGCTGTATAGCTGGACCATATGGTATACTTCTGTTTTTTGTTGTTGTTTTGAGGAACCTTTATACTGATTTCTATAGTGGCCTTAAGTGCCTCATTTTAAACAAGCAGAAAATCCCAGACATTTTGGTATGGCAATAGGACCCTTACAGTTAAAGGCAGGCTGCGGTTATGTGACGACCTATACTAACAGCCCTCAGTAGTTTCAGGTGTGAGTTCTTCTGTTTCTACAGTGCTCTGTAGTGCCTAGCACCTTGGAGATTCCTGGGACTTCCTGAACAAGGCCTCATTTCCTGTAACTTCTATTTTAGTAGCACACACATTTAGCAGTTTCTTTCCCCAGTTATGATTAAGTATTGGTTGCCCTAATTAATTTTGTAGGCATTTGTCTTCTGGCTGCCAAATGCCTAAGTCTCGAAGCCATTTCATCAGTGGCATTTTTCTTCTGAAAGCTGCATGTTTAGTGCAGGGGAACACACAGTCTCACGCCCTCGATACTCTAAGTTTCTATCCTGATGATTGTGAACGATGGTTTGAATGATGACCCCTGGTTATGTGCGCTGCATTGAACACTAAGATCCAGCTGGGGAAGCGAGGAAAAAGACCTATTGTAGAGGACAGGATTCTCTCCCCCCCCCCCCCACTGTATTGATGCATTCCTCCTTCCTGCCACCTGTCTGCTTTCTAGAAGCTATTTCTTACATTGATTTTGCAATCCCCCCTTTCTTTATATATTCTCCCCCTTTGTACATTTTCCCGTCTTTGTATATGCTCAGAATGCAGTAAATCTTATACTGTATTCATTTCTCTCCTGAGCATTCTTCTAATTCCTTAAAACATTAATTTTAAATATTAATGATTCAACTTGTTTTATCTGCATAGTGTCTAGTTCTGTTCCAAAGGCTTGGCAACTTTCATAAAGGGCCATATGGTAGGTAAATATCTTGGGCCCTCTGGGCCATGTTAGGTACCTGTTCATTTTTGTTTGTACAATTCTTTAAAAAGATGCTTAGTAACTTGGCCCTGTTTTACCTGGCAGCTTTTGTTCCAGAGGCCTGGAAATCCTTGGTGTGTCTACCCTGCAGGTTTAGTAATTTATATACTTGGGACTGAAAAGATGACCCAGCAGTTAAGAGCATTGGCTGCTCTTCCAAAGGTTCTGAGTTCAGTTCCCCAGCACCTATGAGGTTGCTCACAATCATCTACAACTGTAGTCCCATGGTATCCAGTGCTGCCTGCTGGTATGGAGACATACATATAAAAACCCATATAATAAATCACTAGAAAAATAAAATCTATGTACTTGTATTGGTAGCCATGAAGTAGTTGGATTGTTTACTGGAACACTACCCATATCTAGCAAATTCTAATTCCCTGAGAGTGAAAGCTTTGAGGTTAGCATCAAGGTAGGGTAAACGATAGAGAAACACCTAAGATCACAACCACAGTAAAGTCTTACTCTTCTGGCCAGCACCTGCACAAGCAGAACTCTCATGACCTGATGTTTTTCACAGAAAACAAACCTGACTTTCCTAGGGCCAGAGAGGGGCTGTTACATAGGGTCAAAGCCCAGCTTGAGAGTTTTGGTATTTTCCTCTTGTTCCCTCTCCAGCTTTCTTGGTCCTTGTGACATTGTCTTTTGCTGCAGTTTTAGTAGAGTGAGGAAAGTTTAGATTGCTGTCCTGGTAATTGGTGCCAGTAATTGTACCAGTGTACTCCATAAGAAGAACCAGTGAGCCATCTCTCCAGACCCCTTACGTTATTTTGAAATAGTCTGATTCTAAACCAGGTTATCTTGGAACTTACTATATAGCTTGGGCTGGCCTGGAACTCTTTCCTGCTGCCCCAGCCTTACCAAGCACTGGGATAATGTCTAGCTGAGCAGTGTTTATCTCAATATAAGGTTTTGTCATTTTATCTGCTCTTTTCATCACCTACTGAGAGTGATGGGGACTGAGGCTCAGAAGTCTTTACATCGATGTTTTAAGTTGTCTACAGACATTTGAGTGCTGTTGCCCTTAACATCATGTGCTAATGTGCTAGGTTTATAGCTTGGTGTCTAGCAAGTGGAGCATCATACGTACCACATATATAAGAGTATAGATGAGAGAAGAGAGTTCCTGCTTCCAAACTTCATGTTTGAAAATAGCTTTACTGAGATACAAGTCATATGCCATAAAACTCACCCAAAGTATACAATTCAGCCAGGCATGGTTAGTCCCAGCATTGTATGTGCAGAGACAACAGGGTCTCTGAGTTCAATGCCAGTCTACATAGGAAGTTTCAGGCCAGCCAGGGCTACAATATGAGACTCAAAACGAGTGTTTCAATTTAGTACATTAAGAGTTGTAGACTGCCCCGCTTTATAGGAAGGTAAGTTGTTGCAAAAGGCCTTATTTAGTGATTATTGACTATACTCAGTACTGGGTAGATATTGGATGATTATCAGTGAGATGAGATCAACAGGTTCCTGCTAGCCTCCAAGATTATAACACGGAGAGAGGGACAGGAAGAAATTGAGTCTATGAAGACTTGGGTTTGCCTTATGAGTAAGATTATATTAGAGATCTTATGGTCTGACTCACAGGGGTACATCTACAAAGTCAGGTAAGTAAAGGATTGGGCCTTTCAGTGTGAGGAGGGAAGCACCACGCTGGATGGCCTGTACAGGCTTGAATGTGTCATACTTAGGAGTTTTCTCTGAACTACATACTGATGGCATAAACAGCTGCCAAGTTTGAGGTAAGGTCCACTGTAGGGAAGGTCTGCATAAGTTCAGACATCTATCAAGGGCCAGGGACCATAGTAGACTAGTATCAGAGGCACCTGAGAGGTGTAGTAAACCTATGGAATTTATGGCAGGTCTTAAAGTGTAAACCACAATGCAAAGCCCTGGGATTCTGAAGGAAGGCCATAGTATGTGTTGTCCAGGATCTTGCACCCTTGGAGAAACACCTCCATGCCGCTGGGCTAGAACAGAGATGCAGCGTCTGCAGGTGAAATAGCAACTAACTATAAAAAGCCAGTACTGTTCACCACAAGCTGGGTGTGATAAGACTACCAAGTCAAAACTTTCAGCACTAAGTTGGTTGTGGTGGCTCAGTGGCACAGGGAGTTTGAGGCTGGCAAGGTCTATGTAGTGATTGCCAGAACAGCCAGGAATATTTCAAAGATTTTTTTTTTTTCTTTTCCCCCTCACACTATTAATAAGACTGAATCCAGAATTCATGACCAGGGCCCACAGGGCACAAGCAAGCTACCTGAGAAAGGATGCCAGCCTCCCCTCCCCCCCTCCATGCCTTTGTTAATGCTCACCAGTGCTTCTTCACCAAGAACAATGGTCACCACAGTCCATGCTGATGGGGGTGGGGGATGAAGAGAAAAGGCCAATCTTCTTTCATGGATGGATGCTTATGAGGTAGATGAGTGGAATGGGACTATACCATGACTGTCTGGCTGTGAAAACATCTTTCTTAGGAGCAAGGGTGTTGCACAATCTCTAGGGCACTTTCTTGCAACAGAAACTAGAGTTCATTTTCTGTGCTGAACTGAGCTAGCCCCCCTAGTATATTATGAAACTTCACCCTCGGTTATACCTCAGAATGTGGCTGGGTTTGGAGCTGAGGCCTTTTGGTTTAGGTGTTTGCTTTGAGGCAGTTTCACTGGCCTTGAACTCATGGGTCCACCTGCCTCTGCCACCCAAGTGTTGAGATAAAAGGCATGCACACCTGGCTGAGATAAGAAAGAGGTAATGTTGAGCACTAACAGCCAAACCTGAAGGCTTGAGTTTGATCCCTGGTACCCAAATGTAGGCAAGAACCCAAAAGTTCTCTAATCTCCAAACATAATACATCAGGTATACACACGTGTTCATGTACACACACAAATTTAAATGAATAAAGTGTTAATATTAAATGGTTCCAAGGATGGGGTCCTGGTTCACTGGACTAGCTGTTTCTTTAAGAATGAAAGAGAAACAAGGGATGTGCATGATAATCATGGCTGTGGGTGTGGCAGCAGGCAGGCAAACACAACACTGGAGCAGTAGCTAAGAGCTTCATCTGACCCACAAGCTTAAGGCAGAGAGAGAGAATGCTAACTGGGAATAGCATTTTGAAATCTTAAAGCCTACACCCAGTGATATAACTCTTCCAACAATGCCACACCTCCTAATCTTCCCAGAACAGTTCACCAACTAGGGACCATTTATTCAAATATATGACCCTATGGGACTTTCTTAGTTAAACCACAATTGGTGTCCCATGTCACGCTGTAACCATCCCTAAGGACCTACTTTACAACAGCGGGTGTTCGGGAAAGGCGATGGATAAAAAATCCACTGTTTATGTCCTATACCTCCTGAAGCTGTTACACTGGCAGATTGTTGTTATGGCCTTTTGCAGGAACTGCTAAAGCACAAGCTTGTAGGAAATACTTCTGTGAGGGTGGGATACAATCTCTGAGGATGCTGCACATACATTAGCTCAATAGCTCTTCTTTGGAACCCCTCTATCAGGTTCTCAACAGGTAGATAATAGGGGGTAGAGGCTGAAGTTTTTCCATTTCCCATAACTCCAGGAACTTACTTGGGTATTCCAATTCTTGCAACCCAGAGTTCTCTAAGGAATCTAATTTCCAAAATGGAGGTTTACCAGGGGAAAACAGTAAAGTCCTGCTGGAATAAAGGCTATAGGTGAACTGGGGAACTTCAGCCAAGAGATAGCAGCAGAGAGAAGTCACCATCTTGGCAGCAGATCCTGATTATAGAAGGTTGAGCTGCTATTCTAGTGGGCAATGGGCACTATTTGCGATATTAGTGGTTTGGGTGCTTTTGTAATTCAATGGTAAATTACAAGGTCAACAGCCACATTCTAGAAAGGACATGGAAACCAAGGAGACAGAGCTCTTACACATGAGATCTAAACAAGCCACTGAAACCAGAAGTGGGACCCATCTGCAGGAGGAAGAGCATAAAATCTCTAGGCTTCCTTTTTAATGGTATTCGGGAGGAAAAAAATCCCACCACCTCTGGAAGAGCTGTTCATCAAATTTACCCCAAGAAGGATGACAGAGGGGAAACATGGACTGTGCTAAATGATATAATTAATGTACTACCCAGATTTCCTCAGGCCTGAAGGACTTCAGCCTTCCTTGGAACTGACTCAGCAATAAACAGCACAGTGGCCTAAGATCACACACCCTTTCCTGGAAAGCCTACACAAAGTGGCCTATGAATTTGGCAGTTTAAAGGCACAGTAGTTTCAGCAAGCACTCTGAAATTAGCTGAGGCCTTCCTTGACAGTGCATCTGCCTAGCTCCCACTCTTTCCCTCCCACATTTGATGCCCAGGATTGCTCCTAGATAAACTTGCTGTGGAGTTCGCTCTATCCCACACTTGGCTTCCTGGGAAACCAAAGTTGTGGACATATGGTCATGCATATGGTTACACAGGGAAATATGGTTTGGGAAGATAAATGCTGAGGTTTTTCAGAGTTAAGTGTCATGAGGTTTGTAACTCATTTTCAAACTGTACTTGGAAAATGTGAGTAGTAAATTGAAAATATATTCATATATAATGTATGGTAAAATGCTAATAATTGGTGAGTCTAGATGAAGTTATGTTTGTTTCAGTTTTTCTGTAGGTTTGAAAGTTTTACACTACACACAGGCAAATAAAGAGGTGGTGGGGGTGAAATCCAACGTATGAGGTTCAAATTAGGGAAGTGTTCAATGTTATCAAATAGTTACAAAAAAAATGAGCTAGGCATAGTGGCACACACCTTTAGTCTCAGCACTTGGGAACAGAGGCAAGTGGATCTCTGAGTTCAAGGCCAGCATGTGTTCTAGAGTTCTAGGATAACCAGGGATACACAGAGAAATTCTGTCTTGAAAAAACAAAAAAATAAAAATGTTCAAGTAAGGTTGGAGTTAAAAACTGTACTAGAGACTGCATGAAAACAGTGACTGATTCTTGGGTATAGAACTACCAATGGAACTAGTATGTTGTTGCTTCCCTACAAATTCATTTGTCAAAAGTAACATTTTCAAATTTATTGGGCTTTGAAAACTTAAAAAAAATGTTCTGGATAAATAAAAAGGGCATTTAAAATGGCTTTCAGGCTGTCGTTCAGCTAACCCAACAAACGGAAGGTCCAAGAATCCAGTGGTTGTTTATTCCAAGAGGCTGGATGTCTCATCCGATCTTCAGTATCTTTTGGAATCCCAAAGAATTAGGCCCTACTGCCAGTGAAGGAAGGGATTTACCAGCTAAAGCAAGGGCAAGCATGCAGAGAAAGCAAGCTTCCTTCTTTTATGTCCTTTATCTAGACTGCCAGCAGAAGGTGTGGCCCAGATTAAAGGCGGAGAGTCCCACCTCAAATGATATGATTAAGAAAAAAAGTCCCTCACAGGTGTGCTCAGTTATTTGGGTTTAGTTAATCCCAGATGTAGCTGAGTTGGCAACTGAGAATAGCCATCACAGCTACCCAGAAACAATTTAGTGGAGGAGCCACATAAAGTTATAAACTGAATATGCAAAGATAGCACAGCGGGCATAGCTAAGAAATGGAATAGTTGAGCCACAAGTTGAATACAGCCAAACTAGGTTTAGATTAGCTCACTAGTCATTGGGCTTAGTTTGGCCTGCAAATTGAAACTTTTTTTTTTTTTCCTGTTCTGGAACTAGCTTTGTAGAGCAGAGTGGCCACGAACTTAACAGAGATCCATCTGCTTCTGACTCCCCAGCACTGGGATTTAAGGCCTCCACCAGCACCACCTGTCTGCAAATTCAAAGTTTTATACAGCACCCCAGTAACCAGGGTCACCCAGCAGCTGCCTGAAGTCTAGCTAATGTGGAGGCTAAAGTGGAAGAATCATTTCAACCCAAAAGTCTAAGGACAGTCATGACGCCATAACAAGATTGAGATTCAAAGGAAAAACAATTTCCACTATTTAAAAACAGGTATTTGTCATAACAGCCCAGTTTCTGGTATCGGGCAAACATGAAGCAAAATTCAGCTCAGGCTGGGAGAAGGCTCTGAGGAAGGCAAGACTACCATTCTCCAGACATATCCAATCTCAAGGATTTAAACAAGAGTTCGGCCTGTTGGAAACTGCGTTCTCCATGCCCTGGAATGACTATCATGAAGGTGCAAATCAGAACTTAGGTATTTTAAAAACAAAGAATAGAAAACTACAGGGTGGTAGTGAGGGGCTCACTAGGGGTCCCACATAGACCTTTCTCCCCTCAACTTCAGCCCTATTATGAAGGGCATTGAATAATAAAACGAACAACTTTATTAGCTTTGTTTGCTTTTTGGAGACAAGGGCTTTCTCAGTGGCTCAGATTGGCCTCTAGCTTATGATTGATTCTCTTGCCTCAAACTCGAGTGAACACCTTGGATTTCACTCAAACAGCCCAGTGGCAAGCGGCCATTGCCTTTTATTTTATTTCATTCTGAATATTATCTTACATTTTATATTTTACTTTATTATTCTATTAAGGCAAAGACCGACTGGAATCCGTGTTCTGGAAAGTAGCTTAAATTCCCAGTTCTCTAGTTTCACATTTAAATCTCTGTCACCATTTTTGATGTTAATTATTTAACATTCCAGGGTCGCACATTGCCGCCCTGGTTTGCCCCTGAACACACCGACGTTCACCTCTTACTTTTCTGTCCGATGGGAGAGAAAGACGGTGGCACCTGTTGTCAGGGAGGCGAAGACTCCACCTGCGCCGGGTCGCTGGGCTTCCGGCAGGTTTCCAGGCTTTTGAGTCGATCCCGAGACTATCGTTCCCCTCCCGCGGGGCGGAGCCTGCGCCTCCTCGCCCTCGGCGTTCCTCTTGTGCTGCCTCGCCCCGGCGGCCGTCCAGCGGGAGGCGGAGCGAGTCCAAAATGGCGGCTCTCAGGCTGGCGCGCTCCTTGCTGCTGAGGCTTTGAGGTGGTCGCCGGGGGCCGGAGGGGGACGATTTCCCCGCCGCGGGGCCCCCAGAGAATGAATCGGGGGCTCTGCTGAGGCGAGACGGCGGGGCTGGAGAGCAGTGGCAGCAGAGGGCTGCGGTGGCGTCCACGCAGCGGGATGTGCGAGAGTTACTCCAGGTCGTTGTTGAGGGTCTCGGTGGCGCAGATCTGCCAGGCGCTGGGCTGGGACTCGGTGCAGCTCAGCGCCTGCCACCTCCTCACCGACGTCCTGCAGCGCTATCTGCAGCAGCTGGGCCGAGGCTGCCATCGGTACTCTGAACTCTGTGAGTCCCGGGGCTGGGGTGCGGGAGGGCTGCCCCAAGCCGGTCACGAGTGACACCTCGGCACCCCCGGGCCCCTTTGGGCGTCCCCTCCGGGGGTGGCGTTCTGAGGCAGGCTTCGAGCTGGGGATCCTCTCAGACTCCCGAGGTCTTGGGCTCCCACCGGCTCCGTCGGACTCCAGTCATCCCTCCGTGCCTCTTCCTCATCCGCTAACTTCCCGCCACCAGTGGGGAAGCCGGCTCCCGGCTCGCAGCTCCACACCCTCTCCCCTAGCCTGTTCTGGAATGGTGCTTCGTTCTCTCGCATTGTCTCGGGTCTGCTGCGGCCAGAGCCACCCCGAGAAGGCTCTCCAGCTCGCTCACCTTGGTCTCCTGCCTCCCTTGCCCGCAAACTACTACAACTAGTTGTCACAGGCGCTCCGTCTACCGGCCGGTTCTTACAAGGCTGGTCATTTTTGAGCTCCCAACTACAGACTCATTGACAGCTCTGCTCAGGCAGGGTCGCTGCCTCTTTTTTTTTTTTTTTTTTTTTTTTCTCCTCTGTCTGTTGGTTTCACAGACCACAGCTCCGCTTGCTACTTTTCAAGGCTGGCTTTGTCGATTTCGCTGAATAACTTTCACAAGCATCTCGGTGACGCACGGAGCCCTTCCCTTATGCTTTTATGTCAGTGTTGATCGGAGTGTGATGGGAGGGATCAGAGGCAATTTGCAAGGATTTTCCGGGTGACCAGGGCTGCAGTATCTATTGACTTTTAAGCTAATGCCCAATAGTGTCTTTAGTCGGTGGTATTTAATAATTTGGAACGTTTCAGTAGAAGCTATGGATCGTTTAATTAATTGTGAAGCCTGCGTACGTGTGTGTGTGTGTGTGTGTGTGTGTGTGTGTTGTATTGGGGGTTATACCATTAATTTAAATACCAAGATGTGACTTTTAAGATATTAAGTTGAATAATTAAATGAAGTGTTTACAGAGTAATCTGCTAAAGTGGTTCCTACATTTAAAATTAAAACCTATAGATTCATTATACTTTTAAGACTCCAGATGTCATTCCTAACAAAATAATAAAATCCCAACACAAATCAGATCCTGTGTATGATATAAATCTCATCTTGTCAATCATCTTTTAAAAAAATACTTTAATTATGCTCTATAGGCTACTGCCTAAAAATCTTAACAGCACACAGTTCCATTTGTGAGCTAGCATTTTTTATCTTCTGCCACCCAGACATGCTAAACTGCAACCATGTTGTGTGGTACTTGTCTTTTCCAACACATCTGAAGCTATCCATTCCCATTCACACATTGTTTTACTGAATGTCCAGGTCCACCAGCAGCACCACTTACGTTTTGAGATTTACTTATTACTTGCTCTGGGAAATTTGTGTTATCGGCTGTCATAATTCTGTACATATTCTGCTTTGCTATTTATTATCTTGCTTTGTAATTGTTTGTGTGTGTGTATATATATATATATATATATATATATATATATATATATATATATATACCTTGTCCCAGAAGACAAATTGATTACATTCATATTCTTCATAAATGATGTTTGGAGCACCCTGATTATATTTGTATTCCTCTAGTGCCCAATGTGCTACCTGATTGGAGCGCCCTGATTGTATTTCTAATACCCTAGGGTGGGGCCAAATAGTATAGATGCTCAGGAAACCGTTGTCTAGATAATGAATGGATAGTCTACAAAGATTGACTGAATAGATTTCTGAAATGCAGGGTTTTTGTTTTTGTTTTTGTTTATGAGTGTTTGATTTTCTACCTTGGAAACTCCCAAGTATTCATTCATTGGCACCATGAAAATACGCCCTAACAGAATGATCTTCTAGCTTTTGCTTCTTTACCTTCAGGCTCTCCTCCCTTGTATTTCTGTGTATTGTTACTATTATGTTTAAGATATATTATATTTTGTAACCTAGTTCCTGAACTAAAGGCAATGTTTATATACCTGTTCACTCTCCAAAGATCCCCTGAATACATAGTTACCTTCCATTCCAGTTAGTTCATGGATTTAACCATTCCAAAGTGTCCAAGGAATCAGTGTGTACTTTAGTGTGAACCTTTCCTTCCTTCCTTCTTTCCTTTCCTTTTTTTTTTTTTTTCTTCCTTTCTTTTCTTTTGTATTTTGAGACAGGGTCTTTCTACATATCCCTGACTGCCCTCAAACTCAAGTATGTAGACCAGAGGCCTGCCTCTGCCTTTCTTTTTATTTCTTCTTTTTTTGTTTTTATTTTTTGACAGGGTTTCTTTGCATAGCATGGCTGTCCTGGGCTTGCTCTGTAGACCAGGTTACCTGGAACTCACAGTGATCTGCCTACCTCTGCTTCCCTTAGTGATGGGATTAAAGGCAAGCACTACCATGCCTTGCTATGAACCTTTTCCTTAATTACACATTTTTTTTCTAGTCAATTTTCCTTTACTTCTTTTCACCTTTTTTTTTTTTTTTTTTTTTTTTTTTAATGAGAATATATATGATTGTAAGGTCCATTATTCCCCATTTGGGTTTGGTGACTTGTTCGAAAAGCTTGTTTATTAAACAGACAGTTTTAGATTTCAGGATTGCAAACTGTCAATTCATTTACTAACCAATTGTTTTCTGAATGTTTATACTATTTTGGCCCCACCATAGGGTAACACAAATACAATCAGAGTGTTCCAGTCAGTTAGAAGATTAGTACTTATGCAGAATATGAATATAATCAATTTGTCAAACAATTAAAAATTTGCTCTAAATTTTAATTCTGTAACTTTAGGTTGCCATTATTTCATCTTGTATTCTATTATAAATTCTCTTGGTGTGTTTGACAAACATTTATTGAGCACTACTTATGAACTAAGCCTTGTGCCCAGTGTTGTGGAATACAACCTCTGCCTACAAGGGTATCAGAATGGCGACACAAGCAAACTGTGCTGTGTGATCCTTTTTCAAAGACAGATAAAACAAATAAAAACAAGTACTAGAGTTGCTATTAATTCCACAAATAACAAACATAAATTTTCCTAAGGTAACAGTTACTCATAAATATTTAGGAACATTGGTCCCTGGCTGTATGTATTTCCACATAGGACTGAAAGCAGGTAATAAACCTTTTAGAATGGCTCTTACTTTGCAAAATGAGTAAGGCAAAGGAAATATGTTTTTAGCTATGGATTCCAGGGAAGGATTGCTTTGGAGAAAAAAAAAAAAAAAGATAAGATTTGAGTTGAACTATGAAGTATGATTGTGTAAAAGTAGAGACAATTGTAGTCAGAAGACAGCATAAAATGAGAGTAGTGAAAGTGCCCACTGAAGGGGACCAGCTTCCCTTGTGGAGCTACTCCATTAGAAGGCTATTTAAGAAAAATACTGAAGGCTTTGCAAAAGGAGGCTAAGGCAGGAGGATTGCTGAGAACTCAAAGCCAGCCTAGACAACAAAATCAAACTGGGTCTCCAAGAACTGAACCAAAGCAAACTTTCCAGAAGTAAAATCTGGGCCAGTCATGATCTGTAATCTTAATACTCCGAAAGTAGAGCAGGGACACTGCATGTTCAAGGCCAGCAGCACAGAGGATGGGGAGAAACGTGATAGAAAGCACTTCATGTTTCTAAGGAGGGTAGTGTTCTGATTAGTCAGTTATGTTAAGAAAATTATGTTGCCAGTGTCAAGTAGGTAGAACTTGAAGCCACAGTACTGTCTTATCTGCTCTTTTACCTTCGAAAGCTGGGATGGTCCAGACACCGTAGTCCACTCCTGTGGGCTCCCAACACACAGAAGGCTGGGACAAGAGGATCACTGTTAGTTCGGGGCTAGTCTGTGTTATGTAACCAGTTCTATGTCAATATATATATATATATATATATATATATATATATATATATTCTATGAGATATATATAATTCTATGAGAATTATATATCTAGATCTTGTCTTAATAAAGTATTCACTGAACCTCATAACAGCATTTTAGCTGCCCTAGTCATAGATAGAATATTATAAAAATAAGTGTTTCATAAATCTTAAGTCACTTTTTAAGAGCATATTGTGATTTTTTTTTTTTCTATTTTGTCATTGGTTATAATGTCTCACTATGCCCAATGTGTAAGTTATTTAACATATGTATATATTATGTACAAAAACTATGGTTTATGTGGGCTTGGAACTGTTCAAGGTTTCCAGCATCCACTGGGGCTGCTATAATGTATCTTCTGTTGATAAAGACAGGATTAATTCTTTTGTTTTGGTTTTCAAGACAGGGTTTCTATGTGAAGCTCTGATTCTTATAGAACTCTTTCTATAGTTCTATAAGACCAGGCTGGTCTCACACGCAGAGATCTGCTTGCCTCTGCCTCCAATGATAGGACTAAAGGTGTGTACCACACACCAAGAAGGCAGGAGATCGTGTTTTACTCATGTAATTAATACAGAGTCTGGGGGAAAAAATATCTGAGCTTTTTGGTAGAAAAAGGGAGTCAAGGGGAACATCAGAATATTTTAGGTTGAGGCTATGAAGCATGTAGAATTTAAAGTGGTTCTGTTATTTTATACTGATAAGAATAAAGACTTTAATGAGAAGAAATGGAATGCATGCTTATATTCAGTAAGAACAGGAATGAGTATTATTCTTTTTCTGTGCATCACTAAAAAAGGGCTTTGTATTTTGAGACAGGGCTTCTCTACATAGCCCTGGCTCTTCTGGAACTCACTATATATACCAAGCTGGTGCCAAACTCACAGGGATCTGCCTGCCTCTGCTTCCAGACTTCAGGGCTTAAAGGTGTGTGCCACCACACCTGGCCTGAAGGAATGTTTGCTCGGCTAGTGAGAGGACTTGGTGGGTAATGGTGCTGGCTGCCTAAGCCTGACAACCTGTGTTCAGTCTCTAGAACTCTTGGTGGAAAGAGAGACCTGACTCTAACAAGTTGTGCTCTCTCTCTCTTCTCTTTCCCCCTTTCCTCCCTTCCTTCTTCCCTCTGTTTTGTCTCTCTGTCCACTTCTTTTTGTTGTTGTTTTGTTTTTGAGACAGTCCCATGTAGCTCTGACTGGTCTTGAACTCACTCTGTAGACCAGGCTGGCCATGAATTCACAGAAATCTGCCTATCTTTGCCTTCTGAGAGCTGGGACTAAAGGTGTGTACCACCGTGAAAAATTAATAAATATTTTCCTGTAACTACAGTTTACATAAATAATGTATTTCATCTAAAACTATATCTCTATCTATCTATCTATCTATCTATCTATCTATCTATCTATCTATCTATCCTTTCCAGTGATATGGTATATTTTTGCTTTGTTTCAGATGGCCGAACAGACCCCATTTTGGATGATGTTGGTGAAGCCTTCCAACTTATGGGGGTTAATCTGCATGAACTAGAAGACTATATTCATAATATTGAACCTGTCACGTTCCCACATCAAATTCCTTCATTTCCTGTTAGCAAGAACAATGTCCTTCAGTTTCCTCAGCCAGGAAGTAAAGATGCAGAGGAAAGAAAAGACTACATTCCGGATTACCTGCCACCCATCGTGTCTTCTCAAGAAGGTTTGTGCTGTTTAATCCTCTTCTGTCAGTGACCGCTGTGATGGCGTTTTCGTCTTTTTAGCTTTCCATACTTTGCCAATATACACATTCTAGAAATGCAGTCTCAGTGTTTTAAAGTAATTTACAAATTATTCTAACCCTCTGACAGACATGCTTGTGCCTGGTATTATCAGGCAGAGTCGTGGTGTGATCAAGGTTCTTTGTGATGAGCTATTTATCTCCTTTGTTACTTGTAGATAGGAGAGAACAGAATGTGACCAGGCAGAATCTTCCTAGTACTTGTATTGTATGAGAATGAGGTTGTGAGTTAGAAGACCTTTGAAACAAAAAGTAAACCTTAGATATCTCTTCTCCTCCCACTATTTGATTTTTGAAGAGCTAAAGGCCACCACTGAATATGTGGGGTAATGAGTGCATTGTGAGCATTTGCCGATTTTGAGGCCTAGGTCTGGGTTATTTTGTTTTGTTTGTTTGTGGGGGGTTGTTGGGATAAAATAATTTCCTTTTGCCTACTTAGAACTTTTGATTATAAAGAGGGTGGAGATGCAGCTCAGTTGGTAGAATACTTTCTTGCTATGTAGGAAGCCCTGACTTTAACCTCAGGCACTGTATAAAACCAGGCATAATGGCACATGCCTGTAGTCAGGAGGTAAAAGAAGGAGGAGGATCAGAAATTCAAGGTCATCCAAGATTACATGGTGAATTGAGGCCAGCTTGGGCTACATGAGACCCTGTCTCAAAGAAAGAAAGGAAAGAAGGCAGGTGGGCAGGTAACTGGCTGGAAGGGAGGCTGGTTGCTTTACAGGGTAAATAGATTCATAAAGACAAAATTAATGGCATTTGCTAAGGCCAGGGGAAGTAAGGAGTGGGGTTTATGTTTATGAGAACAGAGTTTGAGTTTGGGAAGATAATATATTTTAGAGATTGATGGTGATGATGGTTATATAAAACGTGATATACTTAGTACCACAGAACTGTACCACTAAAAGTAATTAAAATGGCCTGTGCATGGAATAATACAGGATTTCACAAAGCATAATGTATTTAAGCATTGTATTAGGGGTTTGTGTGTCGGCATTGTCCTCTTTGTTTTGTTTTTGTTTTTGTTTTTATTTACTGGGACAAGGTCTAGCTATGTAGTTCTGGCTGTCCTGGAGCTCACTATATAGACCATGCTATCCTCAAACTCAGAGATCCACCCTCCTCTGCCTTCCAGAGTGTTAAGATTAAAGGCATGTGCCACCAAACCTGGTGAATTGCCCTCCTTTTTTAAGGCTGGGTGATGTGACATTTGCATATTCCCCATGTATGTCACTACCTCTTAGACACTGGCTGCTTTTATCTTTTGCTTCTTGTGAGTAAGACCGTTCTGATCATATGAACATTGAGTGTAAATCCTTGTCTATATTACTTCCTTCAGTTAGATCTCTTGGGTGGGTATATAGCCAGAAGTAGACATGCTGTGTTAGAATGAAATACAGAATACAAAATTGTGTGTGTTTGAGTGCTGGACATTGAACTCAGGACTTTGCCTATGCTCTACTGAGCAGCACGACCACTTATGTTTTATTTTATTATCTATCTATCTCTCTCTCTCTCTATCATTTATTCATTTATTTGTACAGCTGTGTGCGTGTGCACATGCACATACCAGGAGTGCCATCGCATGTGTGTAGAGATCAATATTGGTTCTTTCCTTTAATTATGTGGGTTTGGGGCATCAAAAGCCAGGTCATCAGGCTTAGCAGCAAGCTCCCTTACCTGCTGAGCTATCTCTCCTACCCAGTGTGTTTCTAATTTTTGAAGAACTATACCACTGTTTTCCAAATGATGTAGATGGCATCATGTAACTTCCAAACAGGAATTGCCAAAGGCTGCAGTTCCTTGCAGTATAATTTCTTGTTCCTCTAGCTTTTGAAGTATTAACTTTCTTGCGTGGAGTAGGCTGGTTTAGAATCCATGGGGCCATGCTGCCTATCTGAAAACTGGACAAATACTGGACCTGAGTTGTAGAGCTTTCTCATGGATTGATGGGTTGCTGTCAGACCCTTGCTCTAGTGTGCAATGTATTCCACTGAGAAGTGCTGGTGCTGTAGTGCATCATTCTGAAAACAAAGCCCAATTCATCTTGGCGGTAGCTATGGGTGCAGGAAATGTACTTAATGTAAGCTTTTTTCTTTATTCTTGGGAGGAGTGATGTATGTGAATATGGTTAGAATTGGGGTGGGGATGTCCATACCTGGGAACCATAGGAAGATGTCAGCTGTTCTGCTCTTCAATGCATGCCTTATTATTTCCTCGTTGAGACATGGCTTTGTACCGAACCTGGAGCTTGCATTTTTTTGGCTGGGCTGGCCGGCCAATGATCTTCCTTTTGTAACCCATAGCACTGGGGTTACAGGTGTACAGCCACACTCAGCTTCTACAGGGCACTGGATATCTACGTTTAGGTTCTCAGGCCTACCTCGCAAGCATGCTTACCCATCGAACCATCTGTCTTTCTCCACTGTTAACTTTTTCAAAAGTTAGCATCATTCTGTTATTCAGAGCCCTTTACAAGAAAGACTGTGTTCAGTAGCTTAGCACTTTACTTAAGGCCCTGTGGAAGTAATACTGACTGAAGCCAGGAGTAAGTGACGCAGGGCTGAGAGTGGTGCTTCAAACAGTTCGTACGTGCCATTGGTGGATACTCATGAACAGAGTTGAGCGGCATCATTTGTGCAGTCATGCCAACTCGAGGTGCCTGCTTTCTGTCTCTGGGCCTACTGTTGTTACCAGACTGTGGGGTCTAGGCTGTACCTCAGCCACTGCCAGCTTTCCATAGTAACTGCCAAGGACTCAGCTTTGATTCATCTGTACTTATAACCTTTATTTACTAGTGGGGAAGTCCTCCTTAGATGCAGTTCTTGTTAAACCCCGTATTGTTTAATAACAATGGTTTTTAAAGGTAGAAACCTACTTTGTTATATCTGTCTGCTTTAAACAGAAAATTATTTACTTTTAGAATGTAACCAGAACATTTAAAGCCAATATTAACAAAGGATTTGGAGATGGGGCAGTAGCTAGGTAGTAATTGCATGGACTAGAACTCTACTATATTCTTTTGTCAGGCTATGTCAGGTGGTTCTTGAATTTCTTTCTTAGTTGGTGTCAATAAATGTGGTTGCCTATACATCTAAGATATTTTCATGAAGATAGCACTATGAATCTATGATTTGCTCTCTTTTACTGTGAAAGTTTTTAGTCTCCCATGTACTTATTACACAGAAATTGTAATTGTGTCCTAAAAACATGAATGAAAATTAAATGGTAGGAGGAAACAAGAGAAACTAAAAGAATGATAATAAAATATTCATAATCGGTACATTAGTGGCTTATAAAATGATATGATCATAAGTTCTATATTAGTGAATAAGATAGAGGCCACATCAACAACCAGGACTTACTGTGTTTTGTCATGTGCTTGCCTCGTGACTGAGCTATTGTATTGTCATGTGTGTGGCATCTGACTGAGCTGGGCATCCTCTCCCCGCCCCCTCAGTCCTTTTGTTTGCTTGTTTGGGGGTTGGTTTTGCTTGTTTTCTTTGAGGTAGGGTTCTCACACTAAAGCCCAAGTGAACATGGACTTCACTAAATAGCCCAGGCTGGTGGCAGGCCTCTCTATATAGTGATGGCAGCCCTTTCTGGTGCTGGGATTATAGCTGTCTTTGCTAGGTTAAAACTTTAGCCCATATTCATTGTACCCTTTAAAGCTTTCTAAATTGAACTACTTTGCAGTTTTCTTGCCTGCTACTACCTACTGGACTGCCTTCTTAATAGCTAAATGCTGAGGGTGGAGCATAGTGGTTAGAACATTTGCTTTGAATGTTCTGAGCCTGCAGTCCACCCCCAGCCCTCCCCAGCCCTGCAGAAAACAACAACAAGAAGTAAATAAAAGGCAAGAAGCTTGGACCCAGGGAATCCTGCCTCTGTTTTCCTTTATTTTGATTTGCTGTACTAAAATTCTTATAAAGTTATTGTTACCATATTTAAATGCTGCCAAAAGAATGTAGTTAAAAATATAAGCTTTATAGTAGGTAGTGAAAATACATTAGGGGAAAAAAAAAGAAACATTGGGTTTGCATCTCTGGATTGTTTTTTAGACAAAATGATCTCACTTAAATTTTTTTTTATTATCAGAAAGCATAAATGTAGCCAGGCATGGTGATACATGCTGTTAGTCTCATCACTCGGGAAGCAGAGGCAGGCAGATCTTTTGAGTTCGAGGCCAGCCTGGTCTACAATGCGAGGACAGCCAAGGAGGGCTACACAGAGAAACCCTGAAAAAAAGAAAGACAAAAACAACCAATAAACCATAAACATTTAAAAGAGAAACTACTACATTTATTTTTTTAATTTTATGTGTTTTGCTGCCTGTATGTCTGTGCATCACATGCATGAGATTTTCTCGAACTAGAGATATGAACAGTTATATGGACATGCTTTGTGGACACCTATATGTCCACTGCTATGTGGACATTGCAGATTGAAGATCAACAAGCGGCCTTAACTTTTGAGCCATGCTATAGCGCCATATGTACTTACTTATATGAGACTGGGAAGTGTCCTGGTTGTTAACTTGCCCTCTCTTCCTTGCAAAGGCTGGTCTGAACTCTGCGACTAAGTGGATCTCCCACTAAAAATGTACATGAGTTGCCTTGTTCTTCTTCTTCATCACCAACACTTATGCATTATCTGTCTGATAATAGCCATTCTTAGCCAATGTCAGATAATGCCATGGGTTCAGTTTATATTTCCCTAAAGAGCAGTGATGGTGCACATATTTAAATGTGTATGTTAGCCATCCGTGTGTCTTCTTAGAAATGCCCGTTGTGTTCATACAGATATCTCCAGTTCAAGATCAGGACTATCGGGATTTTGCTTTCTATGCTATATCAGTGTTTGTTTTATCTTTACTAAGAGGTCCAGTTCTCGGAGATAATGAAGATCAACGCATTAGAATATTCTATAATTGTTCAAATTTCTTATCTCAAAGTGCACATTGTATTGATACTGTCATTCATGATTACTAAAGCAGGTAAAAGTGTTTTTTGTATTGCTTTGTTTGCATATACTATCTTATCCAAGTTTTGAGAAAGCTATGCCGTATTTACAGCTACTTTCTTTTTACCACTTCATAGCCCAGGTTTTGAGTGTCTGTGTTTGTTTGTTTGTTTGTTTGTTTTGTGAGTATGTGTGTTTCTCTCAACTTTTGGCTCTTGGGGTGTTATTTTTGGCATTTAATCACCTTTTGCTTTAAAAAATGCAAGTGTGATTATAGATGCTCCTCAATATATATTGGAGTTGCATACCAATGAACATATTATAACTTGACCGTATCAAAAATCAAAGTGCAGTTATAGGCAAATCCACAGTGCTCCTAGAGAGAATTCCGTTTACCCAGTGACCAGAGTTGGGGTTTCTTGGCTTTGCCGAGCATCTGAAGAAAGAATTGAAAATTCAAACATCAAAATACAGTCCCTCCTTTGCCATCATCATAACTTATAAAAATCATAAGCTGAACCATTGTTTAGACACATCTATATAGGTGTCAATGTTTCTCCAGCTTCACAGTGCGCCCTCTTCTGTTGCTTTGGTGTAATACCCCCAAATATTGTAACTTTTTCCATCCCTGTTTCCCCCATGCTTTTATCTGGATCTTTCATTTTTCTTCAAGTTAGCTTTCCTAGTGCTCTCGAAAGATTAGTGTCTATGTATTACTTTAAATTATAATTTAGACTCTTTAAGGGAAAGCAGAGTATGTGCTTAAACTGTAAGTATCAGTGATTTTTAACTTAATGTACAATGAGGATAAAAGGTATGAATGGATGTTTTTTAAGTTGGCAAATGCTGGTACTGTTAGAGGGGAGGACTCCAGGTGTGTGGTCCTCCTGCAGACCTAATAGACCTCCTTGCAGCCATCAGGTGAAGGATCACAGGTAGGAGTTCAGTTGGGGCATGTTTCATGAATAAGATTTGGCCATAGAGTTGTTCTAGAGAATTCAGTACAGAGAGGAGCTAGGTTTCACAGTTAGGAGACTGTGTGGTGGGTGATCAGATATGTAAATATCCAGACCTTAAAGAAATTGGCCAAATGTCAAGTTAAAGTTTACAGTAAGGGAGTCTTCTAACATACCTTTTATGCTTAAAAAAAAAAAAAATAGGAGTCAGGTAGTGTTCAAGATTACATAATAAGCCAAGGACCTTGGGATATTGTCCCAGGACAGACAAGGATGTTTGTTAAGAGCAGCAGATGAACTTGTTGTACAGCAGATGGGTGGATCTGAGCCACTGACTTTCATGTGCCAGACATTCATCGTGACCCAGGCTGGGGACAGAGGCTCTCTTACTTATCTCTTGATTTAGTGGAAATATTTGAAGGTGGTGCAGCTATCATTGTAGGACAGTAAGCTCATATTCTCTCAGTTGCTTTTTTGATTTTTTTTTTTTTCTTTTTATTCTTTTGAGGTAGAGTCTAGGTATATAACGCAGGTTAGCCTGAGCTTGGAATCTTTCTGCCTCCATCTCCTGAGTACTAGGACACGGGCATGTGCCACTGTGCCTGACTTTTTCAGTTCTTAAGCAGTTGTTACAGAAGAAGTGTAAGCATTAACTTTGAGGTTTTTGGATTAAATGTTCAAGTTATCTAGTGTGTTTGCACCTGATGCTATAGCAGCAACTGTTGGCATGTGATATTTGTCGCACTGATTAACAGCTTTGCATTTACTGCAACAGGACAGTGCAGAACCACTGTTATTCCTCTCGTAAATATGATAGACCTGGTAAATTTAAATAATTGAATTGAATGATATGTTGAAATAATATAATTGAATGATGTAGGTTATCTTACTATAGGTCTTTATATGTGTTTTTCTAAAAACAGGCTCATATTTACCATTATTTTTCCTGAATATCTATACTGGGTATAATGATTGACATAACACATGGCTTCAAAAATGCAGTATAGTAATATAAATATATCTGTAGTGATGTCTACCCTTGAGTCTTTCGAACCTGAAGGTAACAACAGTGTGTAAAGTGCAGCACATAGTGGGGCTGAGTTTGCTTCTGCTTAGGGGATTCTTCTGCATGCTAAGGGATGCTCTGCTTAATTTCTCCCACAGAAACCTCTTTGCACTTTCGCTTACATAGACCAGAGTGTCACTTGGTGTTAGAAAAATGAAGATGTGTGAGAGTGTATTTTCACTCTCTGTATTTGCTTTCCCTTGGTTTATAATAATATACTCTTTTTTAGTAATTGTTTGCTTTATAATTTTTAATTTCTTTTTTGAAATTTAAAGATATAATTAAGATATTTTTATTTAAAAATATTTTTATGTAGATATTTAAATATAGTTTGCATCTTATTCTTTCAAAGGGAAGAAAAAGGTAATGCGTCTCACTCTGTGCCTGTTCTTGTCCCTGCTGTAGTCTCTCTCTCTCTCTCTCTCTCTCTCTCCCTTCTTGCTCCTCTTCTTGTCCCTGCTGTAATCTGTCTCTGTCCCTCCCTGCTACTCTTCTCTCTTACTCACTTGCTCTATGACAATTCTCCTTGTATTTCTAATTAGCTTTTGGTGATTGGTGCATGGTACATTGTGATGCCCTGTATGTAATGTATACACTTTTCCCTCGTTTCATCAGACTTGATTTTAACTAACAATATAGTCAAAATACAAATATTTAGATATGCGCTGATATTGCTGGCAACATTCTTACTCAGTTTGTCCTCATTGGAGAAGGAACGCTCTGCTGTGTAAGGAAACAGGTCCTTTTTTAATGTAGAGGTGACTGGAGTTCAGTAGGTGGCACCCTTTCCTTCCTTGTTAGTGTCAATAAGTATCCAATCAAATGCCAGTGTTTTGAAACTGTGAATAAAAACAGCTTCACAACTTGTGTTAGACCTTCTCATTTCCGTTTTCCCGTTTAGCTCTGTGGAGTCTTGCTGGGGTGATCACATGTAGATGCCTGCCTTGAGGAAACATCTGCAGCGAGGACAGAATCTGTCAGTGCAGTTCCATGGTTGCCTCTCCCAAGTTTGAAACTATTATCCGTTGTCATCTTCTTACCTTCTATGCTTTGTTTGTAAACATTGTCATCGCAGTTCTATCAAAAGAGACATGAGCAATGAACTCATATCTCCCATAATTACAGGTCCCCATCTTCCCGCTTCCTGGAAGGAGTATGCGGCTGATTGAAGTAGTGTATCTCTTCCCTTCTTAGGCTTTTTTAATTACTTGTTCCCATGTATTTTTATTTTTTGAACTTTGTGAGCAATGTGCCTGAATTTACTTAGTGATTCTTTTACTGTTGGATATTTTCTTTATTTTAAGATGTTACAGCCCCACAGCAAAGTTCTCTGTACACAATTTTTTCTGTCATATTATTTCCTTCTGACAAATTCTCAGGAGTTTTGGGGTCAAAGGTTTATAGTTTTCTGACACATCTTACATACTGGTTTCCAAAAGAATTGTGTCAGCTTACAAAGCCACAATGTGTACGTGATTGGACCACATTCCAACAGTCTCACTAAATGAATTTCAAAGCCTCTTCCCCACCCCAACCCCCCAGTAGCCTAGATCAAACATTTTTGGGGACAAGGTCATTTGTTTTTCAAGCTTTTACTTAAAATGTAGGAACTGCCAAAAACCTTAACACCTCTTCTTCAGTGAGGTGATTTTGATGTCCTCAGAGTCTCTGTGTGGACATATGGATGTGTGTGCAGTGCTTATTTTAGAGTAGCTTAGCAGCTATGATTTTACATGCTGCATTTTCATGTGATTAATTCATACCTACTCGTGCTGGCCATTGACAATTTTCTCTTTGCTGGAAAGTTG
This sequence comes from Psammomys obesus, assembly GCF_907164565.1. NCBI lineage: Eukaryota > Metazoa > Chordata > Mammalia > Rodentia > Muridae > Psammomys > Psammomys obesus. The sequence continues at coordinate 30,781 of NW_026595449.1, read as the reverse complement.
GGGGGCCTGGTTTAAAAGTAAATATATAAAGTGGACTGAAGTGATCTTTTTGAGTAGTCAGCTAGTCATGACTGGCTGTGAAGGTTTAAGATGGGTGTTTGACCTAGGTAGTATTATGGAGTTATGCAAGTTTGTTGGGTAGTTTTGCCTGGAATGCTTACTCAATAAATTTGTGCATATATACCTACAGAAATTAAACTCCAATTTAAAGTGAAGGTTGAGAAGTCTCTGAGATAAAGGTAAAGAGAGTTGTTCTGTGTTGTGGATAGTCTGTACAGCCACCACTGCAAACACTGCACGTGGCCACCCAAGTGTTAAAATAGCCACAGACAGTGACGGCTCAGTCACTTCATCCTTCCAGAGGTCCTGAGCTCAATCCCCAACAACCACATGGTAGCTCACAACTATTTATAATGAGATCTGGTGCCCTCTTCTGGCGAGCAGGCAGAATACTGTATATGTAATAAATAAATCTTTTTTTTAAAAAAAGGTTGTTTAGTAAAAGAGCGAAAAGGAATTTACTTCTTGTGGCTTTTGGATTATTTTGTAATTTGAAGGTGTATGAGATTTGGAAGATTATATTTTCCTGAATTTTCAAATATTTTCTGTTATTTTTATAAAAAATAACTCATTGACTACTTCCAAATATCCTTAAATTATAAGGATACAAATTAGGAATAACCTTAAATTGTAAAATTGAAAATTAATTAAGTCACTTAAAGATGAACCAGTAGTGAGATAAATTATTATCCTCTATTTTTTTGATTTTGTTTCTGAGACTGTTGTATTTCAGGAATGTGTTTTAAAAGAATGGCGAATAGTTGTGATGGTGGAACCTGTAATCTTAGTGCGGTATACATAGCAAATTCGAGGCTGGCTGGGACCACAGACAGTCACCTTATTTCAGAAACGAAACAAAAAGCAAAAACAGATTAGAAAAATCATTATTTGTCGTTTGTTTGTTTTTCTTTTGTTCAATGCAGCTGAAATGTTTAAATATTTTATTTTCCATGTATAATAAAAAAGGATAATGTGTTAATGTGTTTCACAGTTATTAGAAAAATCAAAATAAGGGTTCGGAGAGATGGCTCAGCAGTGAAGAGTAATTGTTCTTTCAGAGTTACCGGAATTCTGTTCCCAGCTCATGGTCTTCTGTAACTACAGGGTATCTGAAGCCTTCTTCTGCCCCTAGGATGCCTGCAGTCATGTGTGCACATCCACACACAGATATACTGAATTAAAAGGTAAAATAAATCTTTTTTTTTTTTAAATAAAAGAAAGAAAAATAAAAACAAATGCATAGTCTTTCAAGTTTAATGGTGATGATCTAACTGGCATTGCAAACAGTAAGTCTGCAAATAATAGCATCCTACAGAAACTTTTTTTGGGGGGGGGTATTTCGAGACAGAGTTTCTCTGTGTAACGATGACGGTCCTAGACTTGCTTTGTAGGCCAGGCTGGCCTCAAACTCACAGAGATCTACCTGCCTCTGCCACCCTGAATGCTGGATTATAGGTGTGTACCATCGCATACTTTTATTGTTATTTGTAGAAATACACAAGTATAGTTTGTTTTACCATTCAACAAGAAAGGTTTCATTATACAAGAAGAATGTTAGGACAAAATTTTAATTTTCTTACTTTGAAAAGATATATAACATGAAAAATATTTATACAACAGTATAAACATTGCATAGTAATGATAATACATATTACAGTAAAACTTATTATTTTGTTGATTAAAGAAAAGATTTTGTGTTTGTGTATGCTCAGCTCAAGTACCCTTTGAGGGCTTTGATTCTCCTGGAGCTGAAGTTACAGTCCATCGTGAGCTACCCTATAATGGTGATGAGAAATGAGCTGTGGTCTTGGGAGAGCATTAAGTGCTCTTTATCACTGAGCTTCTCTCTCCAGCTTTGTAGTATAATCTCTAAAAAACTGTTTTCACTATCCTTTAAATGTACTTCTTAAGTTATACACAAAATGATTTACAAATGTAAAGATTACATCAGATCCATTTGCTAAATGGTAAGGGGTGTTTCCTAACACAGTGAAGGGTTAAAGTGAGAAAAACCATACTTGTCAGATCTAATGGAATTATTTAACACCTCTCTTCAGTGCACAGCCCTAATTGTGGCTGACAGACACAATTGGGAATAGTTAGGAAAAAAAAAAAAAAAAAAGGTAGCTGTGGACCAGTCATCAGCGGAGTGAAAACTCAGGAAGTCCCAGCACCGTGGTAAAGGAGAAAAGCTCATTTCTCATTTCCTTTCATGCACAGTGTGCTCAGATTAACTTTAAAGCAGCATGAGAGGTAGGTCAGAAGATTTTGTCTACAATTGAGTATTACCTGTGTGTGGAGCCCATCTCAGCAGGCATCCAGTCATCAGCTAACAAGCCTTGCAGGCCCCTTGACAACTGCCAGATATCCTGTTGCAAATTAAATATGAAACAGGGATGGGCTTAGTTTCGCATTTAAAGGATTTCTTCAAGTTCAGCTTCAAATGAAGTTGTTGGTGCATGCATTTTTATTAAAGCTGGCTTTGTTGAGAAGGGAGGGATAGCTTGACTGTCTCCGTGGTGTTATAGAAAATGCTGTGTGAAAATGAATGCCGTCCAGCTCTGTACCTTTCCGTGTCTATGTGGTGCATACAGTAACTCTCCTTATAAATATCACTAGGTTGGCACGGAAGCGCAGCCCGTTACTGAACTGTTTGGAGTGTAGAGAGGTTCAGGTTTTCAACAAATGCTTCATGGCAAAGATCTTTTGAAGCTTTTCTTTTCAAGTTTGTCTTTCTATGGTTTTGTAGTAACGAGAAATAAAACCTGGTGAAGTAGATTAGATCTTGAGGGACAAGAGGCCAGATTGTGGAATTGTAGAATCAGAGGGTTTCTGCCCACTAACCCGGTACTTACTTATTTTCTTTGTAGTTATGCTTTCCTATCACAAATTCAGTAACACTCACCCTCTTCACACAGTGTTGGGGACTTTCCTGACCCTACTACTGCAGTTGAAATAGAGTTCTTCCACTCCTGTGTGGAGGCTGCATCTAAGGCTGCTTGCAAGCAGGCCTGTCCTCTACCACTTGAGCTAGATTTCCAGCCCCCCTCTCTCTATTTTTTTTTAAAATATGTGTGAGTGTGGGCACACACATACCAAGACATATACCAGAACACAGCTTCGGATCTCAGTCCTTACTTTCTACCTGTTTGAGACAGCATCTCTTACTCGGCCCTGCTGGGAATGACAGACATGCCTCCAGACAACCTCCTGCCCTGTGTCTTGTCTGGCTGCTGGAGCATGGAGGCTAGATGTCCCCACCATGCACATCCACCTTCTACTTGGGCTCTGGGATCCTGACTCAGGTCCTCACACTTGTGTGGCAAGCTCTTTACCCACTGAGCCAGGTTTTGAGATAGGCTCTTGTTAGCTTAACCAATGCTGGCCTTGACCTCACTCTATGGCTCAGCAGGTCTTAAATTTATAGCCCTCCTGCATAGTCTCCTGAGTAGCTAGGACTACTGACCTGTTGCCACCAAGCCTGGCCACACAAACTCATTTATTCTTTGTAATGACCACATAAAAGTAAAATTTACCACGTCTGTGATAACCAATGTTAATTGCCAACTCCGCAGTATCTGGAATCATCTGAGTAGGGCCTTTTGGGCATATACGTGGAAGATTACCTTGCTTGTGCTAATTGTTGTGGGAAAGGTCCTCTTAACAGTGCATAGCAGCTGTTTCTTGGGCTGTGTCTGGGATGGACAGACAGACAGGGAGGGAACTAAGCAAACATGGGGTCTTGACTGGATACGTTGTGTCCGATTCCCATAGGTGTCTGCCACTGTGGGCTGTACCTTGTACTTTGAGCTAAAAATAAACTCTTTTACCCTTCAGTTTCTTTTGTCTGAGTACCTATCACAGCAACTGCAAAAGAAACTATAGCAGTTTTTATTTCATTGATGAGCAAAATGAGGTGTGGGATGAACAACTTTTAAGATCATATCTTAGTAACCCAGGGAATCTGAGGTTTGAATTGAAGCAGTTTAACTGAAATAATTTTTTTTTCTCGATTACTGGTTCATTTTTGTAGTTCTAATCTGTTTCTATAAGTGATATTCCACGAGTAAAGTGTATGGGATGGGTCAGGGTCTACAGGGATAGTTAAGATCCATTGAGGGCATAGCTACAGGTTTCACTTCAAGTGTGGGGCCCCATCATCTCCAGTAGCACCCCTCTAGCTAGCTCAGGGTAAGTCATCAGTGACACTCACTGTTTTTCTGTCTTCAGTGGTGTGTGTGTGTGTGTGTGTGTGTGTGTTTGTATAAAAGATACAAATCTTCTGATCTTTCAGGAGTGAGGAGGGGTTACATTCACTTTATTCTGGTACTGGTGGAAAATGCCTCCTGTCAGTTTGTAGGCGGCAAAAACCACAGCACACAGACAGCTAAGTCTGATGCTAACATACCAGTCTTGCACTACATTTTGCAATACTTAGAGATAAAAGCTTACCTTTAAGGTTTAATTCCCAGTTTTCCCAGACTTCTTTGTCAGTGATAGAGAGCTCAGTGTCTTAGGGTACTTTCTTTGCCTGTGTTCATCCTTTGGTAGGCTGTGGTTTGAATGTACCTCTCTTCCGCATAAATATAAGTTTCTGGTTTAGAAACTGGGTTCCCAGTGTGATGGTATGGGATCTTTAAGAGAAGGGGCCTATGGAGAGGTCCTTAGATCATTTAGGCACTGCCCTCAGAAGGGATTAAGTTAGCTCTCCTGGGAACCTGAGTTCTTTTCAGTGAGTTGTTAGGAATGAGGCTGGCTGCCCAATCCAAGGACAGCTTCCTGTTTGAAGATGTAATCTTTTTTTCTGGGCTTGGTGCTACACACCTATATGCCACCACCCAGAAGGATGAGGCAGAAGAAAAAGAAGCATGATTTTATGGCTAGCCTAGGTTACAAAGTGAGGTGGTATCTCAGAACATAAAGATGAAACAGCTTCCTTCCACGTGGGCTTCTGCCATTGTGACATCAGCTGCAAGTAGGATCTGTCCCTGATAGAGTCAAAACAAGTGTCCCTTAGCCTGCTCTCCACCCCATGCCTTAGCTGAAACTTTGAGCCTCTAGAATTGTGAACTCAATAAGGCTCTTTTTCTTTTTCTTTTTTCTTTTTATGGGGTGGGGGTAGGGGAGTAGGTGGGTTTCTGAGATAGGGTTTCTCTGTTTAATAGAGCCCCAGCTGTGCTGGACTTACCTTATGGACCAGGCTGGCTTCAATCTCACAGAAATCCGCCCACTTCTGCCTTCCAGGTGCTTGGATTAAAGGCATTCACCACCACATCCAGCAAGCCTCTTTTCTTTATGAAGCTATTCTGGCTCAGATATTTTGTTGTAAGATCAAAAAAGAGGTGCTAATTATTTTTTCTTGGGTTCATATAGCATGTTTGTTGTTCTCTGATTTTATGCATCAAATGCTATTGTAAACACAGAAAATATAAAAGTATTTTGTACAGAAACAGAAAAATCCTCACTTTTGTGTTTACACTTTCATGGGTGGAACAAACAGGAAATAATAAGCATATAACAAATTATATAGTATATTTATAATAAGTGCTATAGGAAAAAGGTAGAACATTATAAAGGGAAATGAAAATGCTAGGTGTGTAGAACAAGAGTTCATTAAAATTATATTGCGGGCTGGAGAGACCGGCTCAGTGGTTAACAGCACTTGTTGATCTTGCAGAGGATCTGGGTTCAGGTCCCAGCACCCATACGGTAGTTCATAGTCATCCATAACTCAATTTCATAACACCCTCCTCTGACCTCCAAGGGCACCAAACGCACATACAGGCAAAACACTTACACCAGTAAAATAAAAACAAATCAAAAAATTTTAAATTATGTTGTGAAAGGTTCATTGAGCATAAACTTAAAGATAGATAAAGGTATCTGGGGAAGATAGGCCAAGTAGAAGGAAATCTAATGCAAGGTCCCAAAAGGGCACATGTCTAGGGTGTTTGGGGAATTACAAAGGGGTCAATAAGACTGGAACAGGTTGGGAAGGGGACATTGTTAGGAGAGAAATCCCAAGGAAGTAGTAAAGGACATCACTAGAGATCAAGGGTATATTTGACTCATTCTCATTGAGAGGGGTTGAAACATTTTAACATTTTTAAAATTCCAAGAACAAAAGTAAAGGGATTAGAAGAATTAGCTTCCTGTGTTGGTCTGTCTGCTCTATAGGTAGTTCATAGTCAGTCCTGCTTATTACACTCTCATTCATTTCTTCTGTTTCCAATCTGTCTTGAAGAAAATCTCCAGCATCATATTATTTCATCATAATTTAACATGTTATTTTGAGATCGGGCCCCGTATAGTACAGTCTGGCCTCTAGCTTGCTGTGTACCAAGGCTGGTCTTTGCATGCCTGACTTTACTACCTCTGTCTCCCAAGTGCTGAGATTGCAAGGGTATGCCAGCATGTCCAGCCTTCATCATAAATATTTAAGCATATCATTCTAAAAGATAAGAACTGCAATAGCAGTATTACAGCAGCATTACCATACTTTAGATTAACGGCACACAAATATCTTTAGGTAACATTCATTTTTAGAAGTGCCATCTACATGAGTGTATTTTCGCTGCCTCTTTCAATCACACTCTTAGTTTCTCTGCCTTGTGATGAGTTCATTTCTTTCTCCGTCTTTCTATCTCCTCCTCTTAGTCTCTTTTCCATTTGTAGCCACATATTTGTTGCAGCATCTGGACTGTTTGCCCTACACTGGTTATCACAGTCTGCAGTTTACTTACAGTGTCCTAACAGGGGTGTTTCACATGTTCTTCTGCATTCTGTAAATTGATGGTGCTTCTAAAACCTTCAAATGTCAAGTTCAGTAGTTTAGTGGTAACTGTTTTCTAGTTGGCAGTTGTGATTTCAGTAGACATCCATTTAATCATTAAATCAGTACAGGTTGAAAATGATGGTAGCCCAACCCTTTATTAGTTGAAGTGCCTGTATAAAGAGAACTTCTTTTCATGTATTTTGGGATCTGGTGGTTGTTTACAAAAGAATTAATAATGGGCTGGAGAGATGGCTCAGAGGTTAAGAGCACTAGCCACTCTTCCAAAGGTCCTAAGTTCAATTCCCAGCAACAACATGGTGGCCCACAACCATCTAAGATGAGATCTGGTATCCTCTTCTGGTGTACAGGCGTACATGGAGACAGAACACTATATACATAATAAATAAATAATTCTTAAAAAAAAGAAAGATAACTAATAAGTGGCTTTTCTGTTCAATTATTGTCTTTACTATAATAAAATGATTCCTTGGCTTTTGGCAGGTAATCACTAGCTAGTTGTGTCTTTTTTAATCATTCTGATTCATGGATTTAAAGACATTTGTTGGTTGTGATAGTACACACCTTTAATATTAACACTCAGGAGACAGGGAGACAGCTCTCTTGAGTTCCAGGCTAATCTGGGCTACAGAGCGATTTCCAGCGCAACTGGGGCTACATAAAGAAACCCTGTCTCAAATAAAACAAAAATGAAAGAAGAAAAGAAATTTGATGAGTGTCAGTCCAGCACAATTGTTACTGTCCATTGATGTTTATATTGTCCTGACTCTGGCATGTGACTAGTGGTCTGCACGAGCTGGCTCCCACTCACTTACAAAGGCTCACTGGTTCACTGACAAATGCTAGCAAGCTTTCAGGAAGTTTGTGGGCTGGCTGCGAAACACCGTCCTCCTTAAAACGACAAGCAAACAAACTTAGATAAGTTACATTAAAGGCAAGATACTCATACCCATCACATCTTAGTGCCTTTCTAGTTAAGCTTGCTGTAGTGTATGCTGAGAATACTACAGCATCACAGAAGTCAGCAAGTGCTAACGCACTGTGGCTTGATTCATTGTTTTGCTGATTCAAGAAAGTGATGGTGAAAATATTAACAATGCATATCGGGCTGCAAAATGAGTCCTGTCTGTAGCTCTTTGCTTGTAAGTAATTTGTAAGTCATGAGGAATATCCTTTCAGCATTCTGCAGCAACAAACTCTATTGATATCAAGCGGAATTCAGACACTCACTGTCTTTGTTTTGCTTCAGATTCAAGCAGAGGTTAGGAAAGTGTGCCTGGTTCTGTAGACTGAACTCTATTGGAGCCCAGCCGTATCCATTTGTTTACATATTGTCTGTGGCAGCCTTGATGCTACCTTGGCAGACAGAGTAGGTATGACAGACTCTGAGTATTCTACAAGCCTATGCTATTTACCATTGGATGTCTAAGTAAACTAGCTCCTCTGGACTAAACCAATTTCTCTGCCAGAACTACAGTCATTCATCAGTTGCAAACCTGAATTGGCTACTGATCCATAATTTTGGCTAATATCAGCAAAAATATTTTGTTACAATCAATTGCACATATAGGACTTATGACAAGTAGTACTATATCTTTAAATTATGATCTATGACTCCTTTATGTCACTAAAATTAAACATAGCACAGGTGGATAGCACCATGTCCCAAAGCAATTGCTAAACACTGACTAGCACACCACTCGGTCTACTTAAACTGTCACCTAGCAAATGAATCCAGCAGCTGATTTTATTGCTGAAACGAATTTGCCCTCTGAATGGGGAACTGGAAATTGAGTAAGCAGAAAGAACAATCAGTTTCACAAGGAAACATGTATGTGAGACTCAATAAGAATCACTAGGAGCTCAATGAAATTCTTGTCAGCCAATGAGGATTACAATTATTCGTAGTTTCTATCTTTAAAGATTTTTTAAAATTTTATTTTATGTGTATGTGTGTATGTGCACTACAGGCATGCCTGGTGCCTGCAGAGGTTAGAAGAGGGCATCAGGTTCCCTGGAACTAGAGTTAGGCAAGGTTATGGGCCACTTTGTAAGTATTGAAAACCAAACCTAGGTCCTCTTCAAGAGCAGCAAGTACTCTTAATCAATGAGACATCTCTTCATTCCCATAATTTATAATTCAATTTGCTATGGATTTCTGGAAAACTGTGGCCCTAAGCTGACACAGTAGAAAATTAGAAGGAAATATTCGGCTCAGACAATTAGTTCTGTGTGTCCACTGTTGTGCTATACACAGGAAGACACACATTTGATTAATTCAGTTAATTTTTCCTGAACTCTCAGGTCTGTAACATACCAGTGTTAGGACTGATGGATTGGAGCATTCCAGCCTGGGCCTGTTTGACATCTTGTTCGTGAGAAGGACAGAGGGGACTTCACTCATTTGTTAGGATGTGAGTGACTTTCTGTGTCAGGTCTGGTCTCTAAATGCTAGAAGAGTGTTTCCTCAGTGGAACAGCAGTGGACATACAACACACTTCAAACTATTCTACATTTTCAGTATTTCTTCCCTAAGTTTCTTACAGCTTTCCTAGACAACATAAGAGTTAGATTTTCTGTGTTCTGTAGGTTGTTTTGTTTTAAGTTTCCATGGACGATTTCAAGTCTCCAGTAGAGGAGCACTGGGTCTTCCACTGCTGTGGAGTTCCCATTGTGAGGGGACTGCAAGGCTGGTGGCAGAGCCTTGCTGGTGATGTCACAAGCTTGCATGACTGACCTGCACTAGCACACCCCCAGGGATCTCACAGTGTAGGATGGAAAAACACCTGAGAAGAACTGCTGTTACTCAGTTCTTTAAAAAGGGATCTAAGGTGAAAACGAAATGCCCTCCATTAAAGGACACATGCCCTGAGTCCTTGTCTCTTAGTTCTCATAGTGTTTTTAATTGGCACATACTCATTGTGTATGCACACGGTTTTGTAAGGACATCATTGTACATGTGTAATATATTCATGAGCACCCCTCCTCCTCTAGACATTCCCTTCTTCCTTGTCAGAAGTTTTGAGGAGTATCTAGTCAGAAAGTTAAGATCATAGCATTGAGGAACCATCTTGAACTTCTCCATCAGTGGAGGAAAGGTAGATAGTGCCTTATATTCAAAATATTATGTTAACAGTATTGTCATCCCTTGCAAAAAGGACCCAAGGACAATACACTCCCCAGTGTTCTGAAGTTCCTTTTGAAATTACTTTTTAATTGGAAACCATTCTTCTCTTTGTTGGAATAGCAATTAACGCAAGTAAGTGCTCTGTTTCTAAGGTGATAGAATTTGAAGTATTTTGTTGGTGCCTAAAATGAATGACAGAAGGGAGAGAGAAGCAAAACTTGAAGTTAACCAAATTAAAATTCAAGGTTGTTACCACGCTGTTCACTCATTTCTGAATCCTTCTCTTCACTGCCCCAGGGCTGAGTTTTCCCCATTAGCAGGCTCTGCTCCCCCAGGTGGTGTGTGTAGGAGCAAGTTCTCTGGAACCGGAGGAGGACTTGGCAAGATGCCCATGGGATCGCAATGGCTACTCCCAGAGTGGAAGGCTTGGTGCCGGCCAGTCTTTGGAACATTAAAGCGGACACTGGATAGTGTATTATTTGGTGGACCGTCACAGGACTCTACTCAGACCTGCTCTAGAGTTTTAAAAGGCATTTTGATTTTGTGTTGCCTGAATTCATCATCCTATTTGTGAGTTATTTCATGAAAGGACGATTGTATTTTGACTTGAAGGAAATCATGACTTTTTTCTTTCACACGGGTATAAATATGTAAGCAGAGCTCTTAGCTTTCTCTTTGCTTGTTAATGTGACTATTTACCTCATTATATTAAGTGACGTTTTTAAGGTCGAGAGAAAACGATAGGAGAGCCCTGGAGAAGTTGGGAGACTCCTTTTCGCTCTGCATTCCTGGGGTGCTGATTTCCCCTGTTATCATACCCCATGGTTCTTTTCAACATTTTTTTTCCTTCTACATTAGGGATTTCTTAGAAACCTTATGTCAGTTGAATTACTTGAGTAGGGAAGGTGAGAATAGGAAGATGGAATTTGAAGTTTATGAGGTAGACAGATTACAAAGAGCATCAGGTGTCTTTGGTAGCATGTTAACTTGAGCTCTGCTTAATTAGAGACTGGGATATGAAATCATGTACTTCCTTATATACCACAGTAAAAGAATTACACTTCTGAGAGAGTGTAATGGCCTGGGTCTGAAGGGCTTTTCCTAAAGAATTTTGATAGTAGCATAATCTACTTATTTACAAGCTGTCAAAGATATGGGTGACATCGCCGTGGCTTATAGCAGTTCTGTGTCGTTTGGACTTAGTTGTACTTTTTATTTTTCTGCTTAGCATTTGGTGTGTTGGACTATTCCAGATTCTGTAATCACTTCTGTCAGATAGTCTATACTTAGCATCACAGGGGTTGCTTATGCTTGGACACACTTTATTTTCACCAGCTCGGATCCTGACTGATCAATTAGGTTATTCTAGGCCTTCTTATTCTACTGAACTGGGCAGTGAAAAACCTGACCTTGATTCCTAAGTTATTGTTTCGCGGTAAACGTGTTATCAATGAGAAGTTACTTTAGGGTATTTGTGAGTTTAGTCCATAAAATACAGTAGCTTTTAATTCTTTTATTTGTTTAAATTTTTTTAATTTTATATTTATAGGGATGAGGGTTAAGTGTAAAGGTCAGAGGACAACCTCTGGGAATCTCTTTTTTTCCTCACCATGTAGGCTCCAGGGATTGAATACATGTCATCAAGCTTGGCAAGCACTTCTACCCACTGAGCCAACTTGTTGGCCTTATTCTTTTAATATCTATTTACTTCAACATTATTTTTTTATCATGAGCTCTACTAGTACATTATAGAGATTACTGTGCTATATTTTTGTTTTATGACCATCAAAGATAGTGCTTTTTATATGTTTTAATACAAATTGGGGTATAAAATCTTATGAGACAGTACCTTTGGCCTTATTTATCTGAATTCAGTTATCTTCATACTGGAGTGAAGTAGAAAACTGAGGGCCCTTGTAGTCTAAACGTTCCTTTGTAGTAACTTAAAACAAGCTGTTGTCGTTGGTATTATAAAGAAATGGTTCTAACTTTTGCCTTCTTTGTGTGTGCAGTGTGAAATGACAGAATGGCCATGGCCTTATGTGTGCCTATCTCTTAAAAGAAATACCGCGTCTTGGATTGGGTGCAGCTCAGTTGGTAGGACACTTGTTTGTCTACATTCAGTACCTGGCATTTCACAGATGCTGGCCAGAGTAAGCGTGCCTGTAATCCCAGCACTCAGGTAGTGGACATAAGAACATAAGAAGTTCAGGGTCTTGGATTCATAGAAATTTTAGTTCATGACCAGACCAAAAAAAAAGATATGCCATAAAAATGCTAATATAAGCAAAAAAAAAAAAAAAATTAGTGTCTTCTAATTTGTTTTAATAAAATTTTGTCTTTTGTGTTCTCAGACAGTGTTTAATTTCAGAGACTTGTTAATCACATTTCAAATAGGTGTGGCATTTGATACTGGCACTGTGAATGGGCTTGTTAGTTTCAAGGTTAAGTGAGAACTAATTTTTTTCTGAGCACTGAATGCTTTCGGTGTTACTCTCTGTACATACTGCTTCAAGCTACTCATAGCTATTCTGAGGTGTATATCATTATTCTCATTGTAGGTGAAAAACAAAAGCTAAAAATTCAGAAGTACAGGCGAGTAACCAGTACTCACATGGGAGTTTTTGCATGGGAGGTCCATGTACAAAGATCCAGGCCTGTCCAACAGCTTGAGTTGCTGCTTCTTAATATGCTGTGCATAAGTGTAAGTGACAACTGGGATGAAACTAAGGTGAAAACATTCTAATCAGACTATCTCTCCTTGTTTAATTTGGATGACCTAAGTGTTGGTTCTGAGGACACCAGAGCCTGTCTGCTTGCTTCTTCATCTTCTTGAGGTTGCTTTTAACATGTTATCTTTCAATTGGGGCTTTCCTGGGATACCTTACCAAGAATTGTAACCTACCCTCTTTAAGTGGAAATGTGCCCTTCATCCCTGCTGTGTGGATTTTGGAAAGCAGGATTGAAGTCCAGAATCATCTGACCTGGGCTTTCTCTTCAGCTCATTTTAGGATGGCTTAGAAGAATCATAATGCTGTCTATTCTAACGCTCTTGGCTGCTAAAATCAGGGCTCAGCTGATTTTACTCAGCTGCTCACTGATCTGGATCCCCATAGAGCTATAGAGTTACAGACAGTTGTGAGCTACCTGGGTGGTAGGAATTGAACTCAGGTCCTCTTCAAGGGCAGTACATGCTCTTTTGTGCTCCTAATCACAGAGCCATTTATTCAGTTGTTTGTCTTGGTTCTTAATAAAATAACTTTAAAATGCCTTAATTTGACAAGGAAATAGGAAGGGATTAGTTTGTTAATTGTACAGTATTCTGTACTCAGGTGGTACTTAATTATGTTCGTTTAGGTTCTTTTTTTAACCTTCCTCAACCAGGGTGTACTCCACAAGAAAGGTTTGTTTTATTTTGTTTCTATTTTATCGACTCTTTCACTCCTAGCACTTAGAACACAATGCTTAATATATATATTATATATATATATATAATATATGCAAATTATGCTTCTCTAGAGAATTTATTATTTCATGGTAATTATTATGCTTAGTGCCTTAGAATTCCTGGCTTTTTTGAAAAAGAAAACATTTATTTTATCTTATATGTGTGAATATTTTGTCTGCAATTCTGTATGTGGTCCATGGATGTGCCTGATATCCTCAGAGGTCAGAAGAGGTTGTTAGATCCCTTTGAACTGGAATTAAGGATGACTGTGCGCCCCCATATCAGTGCTGATAACTAAACCCAGGTCCTCTGCAAGAGCAGTGAGTGCTTTTAACCTCTGAGCATCTCTAGCATTCTTCCTGTTTTATGCCTAGCATTCTTTCTGTTTTATGCCTTCCAAACCATTGAATAAGTGAGATCATTTATGGCCACCATATAGACTGAAATTCACTCTGATGTTTTCCTTAAAGCAAGGATTCTTAAAGTATTAAATCATTTTATTTGGTCTATGATGTAATAAAATTCACTTTATTTTTAAAAATGAGTTTATTACCTTCAAAAGTAACCGATAATGCCGGACCAGGAGCACAGAGGTCTAGTCTTAGCATTCCCAGCCCTGTGCTAATGCATTAGGTGGTCCAGTGAATACACAAGGTTGCTGTAAGAATTTTAAACTCAGTGGAAAGCACACAAGCTTAACGTCTGCTTGTGTGCTGCTGGCTCACCATGATTTATAGGCTTAGCAATAGGTCATACCAAATTCCTTTAAATGACATCATAACTTTTCAAAACTAGATTTTTTAGTCATTTTTATGATTAAAAAGTAAAAGGTACATAGAATTCACTGAAAACAGGAAGTGATCATGGCTGTGCCTAGACCCAATTACCAACGTTTTAAATATTTGTGCATATTTTGTTTAAACAGTGTCTACATCGTTATTACATGAATTCTAAGTTGCTAGTTTTATAACTACTTAGCCAATAGAATCATTTTTGTGGACTGAGGCAGTAAGGGCACTCAGCACTGAAAAAGTTTCATTAAGTAGGAGGTAATAGTACCTCAACAGGAATACTTAGGAGTTGAAGAGCAAAATGAGAACTTCTGTAACAAACTCAAGAGATTTAAGCTGATATTCTACAAATCTTTGAACTCTGCATATTTATTAAGATTTGTTTTAAAAAATATGTTTAATGAGCTTTATGCAAGACATTCTACTTTAGAACTATTTTAGAATTGGTTACAGTAGCAAACGTATAGAAGCCATATAACTCTGGAGATTTCATTTTTGGGTGGGGGTTTGGGGACCCAGTTTCTATATCCCAGATAAGACAACGCCAAATTCAGTGTTTGTAGAGGCCGGTCTCTCTGTGCCGCCCTGGCTGTCCCAGAGTTTTCGGTGTAGACCAAGCAGGCCTTGAACTCACAGAGACTCTCCTGATTTTGCCTTTGTTGGGATAAAAGGCCTGAGCCACCACACCTGGCAGATTCAGTGTTTTAAATGCACAGGGACAAACACACACACACACACACACACACACGTACACACACATATACACACACCTGTTTTGAAAGTGCCTTAAAGCTTTAGGACTACGGCAGGTTATGTTGTTCCCCATAAATCATAACCACTGCCTCCCTCCAAAAGTACCTCTACATATTTAGGTTTAAAGCTTTTATAAAGACATTTTTGTCCTTATATGCTGTTCTGTTACCTGTTGGTACTTGTAGTTAAAAATTCAGATAACCATGTGACTTCTTCATATGCTTAGTGCTTAGTGTTGAGATTAGCAGCATGATTACACTCTTGTGCATTATGAACTAGTTGGTTTAAACTAATGGGTGGAAAAACCTTTCAGCTCTTGTCTTTACTGGAACTCAGCTGCCCCTTCTTTCAGCAACAGGAGCCTTGTCACATTTGTTCTTTATTCCTAGACATCATGGACTTCTTGCTATCTATGTCCGGATGCTGCAGGATGTCATGTGCTCCCTGGCTTAGATCTAGAATTAACCACTTCGCAAAAAACTCTGGGTTTCAAAAAGCTCCTCTGGATATAGGAGTCTGTGTCAGTGGGTTATTCTTTTCCTTTGCCACCTCACAAACACCTGTTGAGGTCCACTCTGTTCTAAGTCAGGTGTTCTTTGTATTGCTGTTTCACGGGTCTGAGTGTTGCTGTTGTTTTGTGGGGTGTTTTTGTTTGTTTGTTTTTCATTTTGTTTTGCTTTTTTGTTACCTTCAAGATTTTATATTTGAAAAAAAGAGAAAGATTTTATATTTGGTTTTTTGGCAGTTTGTGATTTCATCCTTTTATGTTTGAGAAACATATACACTTTTTCTGCTCTGTTACATCATCTCTGAGACCTCAGTTAAACATATATTAGACTTCATCTTTTAAGATTTAGTTTTAGTTATGTATATGTGTCTATGTGAGCATATGTGCGCACGAGCGCAGACTCCTGTGGAGGCCAAAGGCATCAGATCCGCTGGAGCTAGAGTGACAGGCAGTTGTGAACCACATGATACGGTTTCTGGAACCAAATTCAGGTAAGAGCAATACATACTCCTAACTGCTGAACCACCCCAGCAGCCCCAAAGTTAGACTTCTTGTTTTGTTTCCTTTGATACAGGAGATCCCTATGTAGCCCTGGCTGTGCTGGAACTCACTACGTGGTCTAGGCTGGCCTAGAACTCAAAGAACTGCCAGCCTCTTCCTCTGGGGATTAGGGTTAGACTTCTTAACATGGTTCTGTACATCCTTGATAGTCTACTCATTTATTCAGAATTTATTCTTTCTGTTCTTCAAATATAATAATGGACATTAATCAGTCTTTAAGGTCATTGGCTTCTGCAATATGTTACTAATTTTTAATTTTAGATCAGTATTTTCCAGTTCTGTTTTTTTAAATATGTGTTTTTAAAATATACATGTTCAGATGTATGTTCATAAGTGTGCAGGAACACGTACATATATGCTGTGCAGGCAAACATGAGCACATATGTGTGGAAGCCAGCAGACAGTCTCAGGTGTCATCCTTTGGAACACCTATACCTCTTTGACATGAGGTATTTTGTCTGGAACTTACCAATTAAACTAGAATGGCTAGCCAGCAAGCTCTGGAATCTCCCTATCTCCTCCTGCTCCTCAGCATTGGGATTACACACCTCATCCACTAAGCTATCTCCCTAGCCCTGTTTCTTATATTATCATCCAGCTTTCTTTGATGGTTCCATTTCCTCCCTTGAGATTGCCAATGAGTATCTTTTATGTTTTGAACATAGTGATAGATAGCCTCCTTTGATCATCCTAGTTTGGCTTTCGCTGCCTTTTCTGTGTTAGACTGATCAGGCTTTATTAGCTTTTCTTTGTATAGCTAATAAGTCCTAATTGTGTTCCTGACATTGTTAGTCTGTAGAAGGCTGAGTTTGTTGCATTTCACTGATGAGTGTCGATTTGGGTTTTGCTGGTTGCTTGTTGCAGCGGGAAGTTATTTTGGCTATACTCAGACTCACAGCTGAGCCTCCCAGGCTGAGAAGCTGCTGACGTGTGCGTGGTTACATGTTGCTATTGATGCTCTTCTTATTTCTTTTGAGATAGGTTATCATGGACCTAGACTGGCCTCCGGGCTATGGGTCCCCTGTTAGCCTCCTGAGCTCTGGGGTTGTAGGTATGTGTGACACCTGGCACTTGTTTGGGACCATGCTTTTTTGGTCTTAATTGACATATATACCTGGTATACAATATTTTTAAGGTCTACATTTTGATAAGTTTTGAGATGTGTAAATACTTCTGAAACCAGTGTCACAGACAAAATAAGAAAACACTCACCTACCCAGCAGTTTTTCCTTCCCTTCTTCTCACCTCTGTCCCCAGGTAATTGCCAGCTTGATTTCTGTCATGTTAGCTTATCTTTTTCTTCCCACTAATATAATTAGTTTGAGTTTCAACCCTATTGTTGCAAATTTCTACACTCTGGACTTTACTAGGGAGTAGCAATTTATTTTGTATATGCAGTGCACCACAGCTTATTTACCCTCCACCTGTTAGTAGACACTTGGGTTGTTTCTTGTTTTACACTGTTTCAGATAAAGTTACTGTGAACATTTATGCTTTCGTTTATCTCAGATAAATCCCTAGGGATGGGAAGGCTGAGAGAGAGAAACTTTTTAATCTCTGATCTTGAGATCAGATATTGTCTATAAAAATACAGAGAGCTGTGGCAGACCGCCTTCGTAACTTACAAGGAGGCTAGCATTTTAGATCCTTCATGGCTTTTGCCACGAGACTTTTGCCTTCCTACACAAGACTTTGGGGTCAGCCTCTTGACTTCTGTAGAAAAGACTGCTGGGAATTTTGGGGACTGCAAGAAATCTATTGGTCAGTTTCTAGAAAATGTTTGTCCTAGCAATGTTGAACCTTGTAATTCATGAGCATGATTTATCTCTCATTCCCTTATCTTGCTTGATTTTTCTCAGCATTGTACAGTAGTTTTCAGTGTGCCTCTTGTACATAATTTATCAGCTTACCCATAAATATTTTATATTTAATGCTTCATGACCTGGGTTTTATTTAATTATGTACTTGGCTTAAGAGCCATTTTAAGTTCAAAGCAAAATTGAGGAGAACAAGAAAGAAAGAAAGAAAGAAAGAAAGAAAGAAAGAAAGAAAGAAAGAAAGAAAGAAAGAAAGAAAGAAAGAAGGAAGGAAGGAAGGAAGGAAGGAAGGAAGGAAGGAAGGAAGGAAGGAAGGAAGGAAGAAAGAAAGAAAGAAAGAAAGAAAGAAAGAAAATTGGCGTCTCCTCTGCATCCACATATAGTCTCTGCCAGCACCACCACCTTAACTGAGGAGGCAGGGCTGTCATGTTGCCATCGTTCCAGCTCTGCCATTTACTTAGGAGTCAGTCACTCTTGCTCTTCACTTTTTTTTTCATCTTGGCAAAATACAATAACACTACAATAGTTTAAATGTTAGTCATGTTAGTCAGAGCTTTATAGGTAGAGGGCGACACGCCCCTCCCCTGACCAAGCCTCTCGAGACCCCATTGATTTCCTTTGTAGAATTTGGTTGTCAATCCTGTGCTCCATCCTGTGATCCCACAAGACAACACTGCAGGCTTCCGTGTATGTCCCAGTGATTTCACAAGGCACAGACAAGAACTTGCCCTCAGACAAAAGGCCCCAAAGAACAGACACTCCTAGAGTTTGCCTCTTTTTCCAACTGTCTTTCAAATCTGCTTGCTTTTCTTTGTTGTCTAGAACCTTCAAATAATTGCTGTTAGTGTTTTATCCAGAGTTCCTATCTATTACCTAAGATATACAGCCTTATACTTTGTAGAAACTAGTCTTTGACCCACAAGTTTTCAGACTTGTGTTCAGGACCCTACTTTGGTCCTGGGACACTGATGGCCACTGGTTTGAACCTTGTTTCCAAGCCCCTTTTCCTTATATGTAACTTAAGTCTTTTTGCTCTTTAAATGCTCAAAGGAGTGTGTTGTCTGTTTTCTCTTTTCTGAAAGTCTAAAGATTTCTTCAGAATATCTTATTTTAAGTTGCTGTGAGCTGCATTTTGTGGCACATAATGTGCTTTATGAATAATTAGTCCAGAATCTTTAGAAAATTTGCCTGGAGCCTTGCATCGGATTGGCTGCTCCTTGTTTGGCCTCCTTTGGGCTCCCGCTCTACACCATGCTGGGACCTTTTGCTTTTCTTTACTATTTGTCATTTCGTGTGAATTTCTTAACCTCTTTGTGAGCTTTAGACTTCGACGTTTTTGCCTTCTGTACTGAAGACAACACATGTATGTGTTGTTGTGACACTTTCTAGTTCAGTGTACATTTCCAAAATTTCTGGTTTGTTAATGTTTTTAGATGTATTTATGTGTGAGTGTTTTGCTGCATGTATGTGTGTGGACCCTGGGTGTACCTGATGCCCAGAGGGGTCAGAAGAGGATGTCAGAATCTGTGGAACCTAAGTTAGGAGTGGTTGTAAACCACCTTTTGTTATCCATCATGCCTTTAAGTCTGACAAAGTAAATCCTTGTAAAAAAGTAATTTCAGATCCCCAGGATATGGGTGTATTCTGTCACTTTTATCTCTTTTACAGTTCTCTGCTGCTTTCAGAATTCATTCTTTATTTCTCCCATTTTTCCTTCCACTGACAATGTAGAATATATTTTCTTTACATATGAATTCCTGCCTAATGCTTTTAGTAGTTTGCTCTAAAATAAAAGATGGATTTTTCTCTTGGTTTCCCTTATAAAACCAAAAATGTCACCATTAATAAGAAATGGAGACCCGTTGTTGAGATGGTAACTGAATGCAACCCTCACTGAGCTGTGAGTTGCTGAACTTGACACACTTCTGTCTGCTTCCTTCTCTCTGTTTTCAAAGCCTTGAATGTCTCAACAGCCCCTTGCCCTAAGACTTTAAACTCCTGCCTGATAGTTTCCTGCTGTGGCCACTTTGTTCTTCAGAGTGTATTCGAGGCTTTACCTTTCTTGAAGTCTGCTTGAGGTTGAACTGATTTTAAGATAAATTTTCTGCAGCATGAGCTTGTAGGTCCCTCTGACAGAATTAACCTATTTATTTATAGGTAAGCAAAAGCAACTGAAAGTCTTCTGTTGTCTAGTCAGCTAACAGTTAAATAGCAATAATTTGAGATCGGTTGTTTAATAGTTAACAAAACAGTTCATAAACATTGTTTTGTTTTTTGTTTGTTTGTTTGTTTGTTTGTTTTGAGACAGGGTTTCTCTGTGTAGGTCTGGCTGTCCTGGAACTTGATCTGTAGACCGGGCTGGCCTTGACCTGCCTGTGCTCCCAAGTGCTGGGCTTAAAGGCATGTGCCGCCACCACCACCTGGCCATTAACACTGTTTTTTTTTAATGCTCTGTCTTACCGTGTAAAAGTCAAAGCTTTTGATTGCCTGTCACGTAGAGGCTTTATCCTGATTTCTTCCAAACACGTGGAGTTTTTGCTCCAGCCAAGAACTCCACTGTGTTTTGTCACTGATGCTGAGTGCTGCCTGTGCATCCCCAGCTGTGGCTGAAACAAGGGCGTTCTTGTGTTAAAGAAATACCACTAAGGCAGACATGGTGGCCCTCACCTGTAATCCCAGCACTCGGGAGGCAGAGGCAAGTGAATCTCTGAGTTGCAGGCCAGCCTGGTCTACAAGTGAGTCCAAGATAGCCAAGGCTACAAGGAGAAACCCTGTCTTGAGAGAGAGAGAGAGAGAGAAATATTGCTAGTTACAAGAGCTAAGTAAAGCCGTATATTGTCTCTGCATCCAAACTATCCAAGTAATTGTTATTTAGCATCAACATCTATAAAGACATGGTAACGCGTCAGCTGGTCATTTTTATGGCATGCTATGAACTACGTCATGCACTTAATTGGAGATCTTGGCTTCTTTAGCTATATGAATTTTTTGACTAAGAAAACTTAAGTATTTCTAATTAGTATTTCTAAGTGTTTCTACTATTGGTTCATCACTTAAATACGTTTTGTCTTTAACCAGATGACATGTGCTTAGAAACATTTTTTAATTCAGTTGTTTTAAAACTATGAATTTCATAAGAGGGCTTTTCAGATGTCAAGTTAAATATTAATTTAGGTTTAAAGTGACACAAGTTGAATTTCATCATCTACATTAAAGAAAGGCAACACAATTTCCATAATTAAAGTTTGTTCTTCCTGGCTTTTCACCCCTGTGAAAATGTCATACTTTTTATCTGCCATTTTTTACAACTGCCAGTAGAGGGCACTGTTGTAACATGAGAGAAATGTTGTATTGATTCCCTAACTCCTTGTCTGCCTTTGCAATTTGCAGTGTTTTTAAAAGCAATATTCTCTGTGTAATTAAAATCAGTTCCCTGTATAATTAGCAGTCGAGCCTTATTCTTTGTGGCAGACTTTGTGGATGGCATTATTTTTTTAAGTCTGTGTTCATCTATAGCCAGTGCCTAAACTGTCCTCTATTAAAATATAGAAAGTTGTGTTGCTCTTTATCTGCGCTAAGCAATACTGGAGATGGAAACATATAAAAATTACAGTAGGTTTCATTTGGACTCTATGAGCTAATTATTCAGTAGGGAACGTTTAAAATTCTTGGTTCCAGCTTCAGAAGAAGCAGAGTTAATGTGCCGTGGTCATATTAGTGTTCAGGTGCCCTGCATAGTAATAGAGGACAGTTAATTCTGTGTCAGTGCTCTGCTGATGGAAGCCACTGATCAACTTAGCAAATTCACTAATAGTTTTCCTTTCATGCTTTCTTAAAATCCTATGCCATTGATACAGTCATCAAACTACTAAAACAGTGATATGGAAATGTGGGTAAAGCTACCTGTCTTGCTTAATATGCATAACTGTCATATGGAATGACTTTAAATGTACGTTCACTGCCTGGCCACTGTCGGGCTGCTGGAGGGCAGTGAGACTGGAGAGACTCCCAGCCTGAATTTCAAGTTGTCAGGCACACTTCATAGCACTGTGATTTCCCCATCAGTCTTAAGCCTCCACAAGTAGTCTAAAACCAAGGAAAACTTATTTCAAGGCCAAATTATAAAGTCTTTTCTATCTCATTTTGGAACTGAAACTTTATGGCTAATTGATGTTTTGAAATTATTTTATTTTATGCTTTAAAATTTGTAAAAGAAAATTAGTTGAAAATCAGAAATCTTAGTGCTTAATCTTCATTGATAGCCCTGTAGAATGAAGGAATGAGCATCGTCTTGTGCATTTTATTTACTTCATGAAGTACTTTAGTTACAAGGCCAGCAGACTGGTGACACAGGTGACTGTTCACAGACAGGTTCTTCGAAGTGAAAGTGGGCTTGTATTAGCTCCCCCTGCGCATTGCAGACCTGCAGAAACAGAATGGGCCATTCCACTTTTATTTAGCTGTTTACTTTGATAATAAAAATGTGGTGCTAACATTTGAGAAAGGAACGAGACTGTTTAAGAACACTATCATGTACCTTAAAAGAAAAAAAACACTTGGAAATATCTTTTAGGCATTAGTCACTGTAGGTGTAATTTAGAAAATATAGTATAACTAAAGTGAAAGTTAATCTAAGTGTATGTTAAGGAAGGATTCTGCTGTTTTTCACTAAGCCCCTGATGCGATAGCTGTCTGTAAAAGGAGGCTTTCTAGTTTCTTCCTCAATCTTGTTGGTCCCTGTTCCTTTGTACTTTGTGGTGCTTAAGACAGAGGCTCTACTAGTTTCTTTGTAGAAACCAAGGTAGATTAGAAAAAAATAATAACCGAGTGCTCTTTATCTGCAGGTATAAAACTGTTCCATTCCCATTTGTTATTATTACTAAGAGGGAATAAAGCAAATTTTCATTTTGTTAGAGCATTTGTATTGAGTCCTAGGACTTTCCTGTATTGTCTTGTAATGGTTATCACTGCCTTTTCTCCCATAGGGGCTATCACAGGTTTTAGTCTAGGCTATTTGTATTCAGCAAGGTCAAGATAAAGTTTTATCTCCACAGATAAGTCAAGTGCATTAGGATCGATAGGTAATAGTAAAATTCACTGAAAATATTATTGCCAAGCTCTTAATGATTTTTTAAAGCTGTACACTTGTCGTGTGGAATATACCTATACTGTTTTTTATTAATTTGAGTGGCATTAAAGGAGTGTCATTAATTTTTCAGGCATTTTAAAGAAACAGGAACAGATTAAAATAGCATTTTGGAAATTGTGAGTTGCTCAAGATTGAAACTTGTGCCGATGAAGTCTTAGAGGCTGCTTGTTTTTCTTTTTAAAGAAAATGGCAAAAGAATAAATATTATAGAAGGCATTTATAAATTAAAAACATAACTTGAGTTTCCTTGTTAAAATAATCACTTTTGACTTTGTGTAGATATCCATCTCACCCAGAGGCCTCGCCCCAGATTTTGGTTTCCTTAGCTGAGGATCTCTGGTGGGAAAAGAGACATCTTATCCTAACGAAGCCTTCACTGTGAGGAGCACTTTGTAAGAAAGGCTGCCTGAATGCATGACAGTGGGGACAGAGACAACCGAGACATAGTCCCAGATTTGTTTCAACTCAGAGGGACACTTTTCTTATACATTAAAAAGTCTTGAGTATGTTTGTTTCGATTTTCTGCAGGCAAGGCATCACCCTAGGAAAAAAATGTACCTAGAGTTTATTTTCTTTCTGGGTAGAGATTGTGCGGGATGCCTCATGTGCAGGCCCACGTAAGAGTTAGAAAGCTCGTACTCTAGAGAAGTTCCGTGAGACCCAGGGGCTTTTCTTTTTCAGTGTTTTGAAAAGATAGTACCTTCTATGCCTCACAGGCGTAGGATTCGGGATTTTGTTATGGCTGCATGAATTTATGCTTTTCAGTATCTAAAAATATAAGTTGCTCCCATGCTCACTTAGAGATCAGCTTTCCTTGCTTTATAGGAAGTTTTCTTAGCTTTGCTGATAGTTGAACTGAGGAAACTTTATAACCAGTCTTGGTGTTGATTTTAGGTATTCTCATCCCTATGACAGTAAATGATGTGACTTATTATCTCATAGTTCTATCTCTTTGCATTTTTCTCCTCCCTCCTCCTCTCCCTCAATACTTCATACATCTATTTGACCATTTAGATAAAAGTTATATAAATACTTGGCACCCTTCTAGAAACTAATCATTTTCTTTAAAATTTCTATAGAAGATACTTCTTGGGTCTTATATTAATTAATTCTTATAAGATGGGTGCACACAGCCACCAGTGTAGCTATTTGTGTTTCTGGCTAAGGAATGACAGTGTTTCCTCAACACCAAATGGATTTATTGTATTTCTGGATCCTCTAGATTGTGCTGTGAGAAAGAGAAAACCCAAAGGTAAGAGGCTGTGCTAGACTGCTTGGACTCAAGGGCTGCGGCTCCCTCACTGGAGCGAGCAGCTATGAAGGGTGCTGTGGGCTGAAAGAGATGTTGACTGTCTCTTTTCAAAAGTTATCTGTGTGGCAGGCCTAATGCAACACTAAGAGTTAGAGCTTTAAAACTAGAACAATGGTCCTTTTAAAATATATTTAGTGTAGTGAATTGACCCCTCAAACTCTCCAGTGTCTCATTACTCAAAAGAAGAGAGGAGAAACTGCGCTGCCAGCAAAGAGTGCATAGGAAAATGGCTGCTTTTCGAGAAAATTTTAATTCAACTTTAATCAAGATGGCAATGAAACAGGAAAATACTAAAAGTTTGTATTTTCTTACAGGATTGACTTTACTAATAGAAAATAGGCTCCAAACTGCAGTAGGAAGTGCACGCCGCCGTGCAATGTTAGATTGTGGTTGTGAAATGAGTCTGTTTTTGTGCCGAGGGCTTTGCTTTTTGCAGAATGAAGGGACATACCTACTAACCAAAGCAAACATTTCACATGTGGTAGGCTTGAAGTACTCTGTGATTTCCTTTTCTTTGTTCCTAAGTAATTATTAAGTAAAGATTTTTAACAGGAGAAAAATGAGAGCATTGTTTAAGATTAATTTTCTAAAACAATCTGCAGTGCATTTTAGAATTTTAAAATATCACTTGTTGCCTGAAAACAACACTTTAGCTTCATGTTTGGGGGCCACTCGTGTTTTAAACTGTGATCCTGGTTTTCTCTAAGTCGAAGTAGAAATTTTTATATAAAGTTACTTGAGACAAGAGGGTCCAGGTGTGGGTATTTAAGTATGTATTTTTCTGAACATTTCCTTAGAAGTTTCATTAGAAGACAACTTAGTTATTGAAAGATTAGCTACTGAATTGTTGTGATTAGGAGGAAATTTTCTATTTGTTGTCCGCGGGACTAGAGGAAGGAGGGATGGTGTTAGAGAAACGCATGTGTGACAGCTGTGCACAGTCTTTGCTGTAAGTTGTAATGTTGTGTTATATATAATCTGCGAGTTTGGAAATCGACACAATTGTTTCAAAAATTGTGAAATTTCTTTGGTTTAATTATTGTTATAACTGGAGAGATGCCAAAATTGGCATTTTCACTGAAATCTTCATCTGTGCCTTCAGTTTTTTCTACCGCGTAAACTATTCTCCCCTCCTCAGACAGGCTGCCTGCACCCTGGGAAGCGTGGTTCCTGTGTAACTCACGGCAGTTAGGACAGTGCCAGCCTGCCACTTGTATGTTCGTTGGTCTGCCTCTCTATCCTCAGCAAGCTAAATAAAACTGTCACCCTGGCTTGCAGACCTCTCTTTGGCTTTCCTGTACCCAAACTGCTCACCTTTCTGCCTGCTCACTCTTTTTCAGTGGTGGTCCCATACCTGCCATTTATTTTTTGCTGTTACTGCCTTTCCTCAGGTTGTTGAAATCTTTCCTTATAATGTGCCTATAACTGCTGTCACTACGTATCTAGACAAAAGCCTTGTAGAATACATGAGACAGTAGCCAGTGTCTGAGTCTTGAGAAGTAATTACTACTGGTTTCAAAAGGTTCTAAAAAGACAGTTTGAATGTGTAACTTTGGGACTGATCATTGGATCTGATGGATGCCAGGGTGGAATACCAGGGGCATGGCCAATCCTTTCATTTTTGGCCGTGTTTGGAATTAGTTAATTAGTTCATTCTCAGTCAAATAGCCACATTTCTTAGCCTAACATTTTCTGCAAATGTTAAAGAAAATATAGTGATTTCTTGAAGGCACAAAGCAGGAAATATTTAGAATATTTTAGCAACTGTTTATTTAATTTCTAAGTACTTGGACCCTGAACAAAACAGGATGTAATATATGGTAGGGCTTTGGGTACTATTTTAATACACCACGCGAGTGCTTCCCCGTTACTAATGTGCCACAGTAAAAAAGAGGAGCGTTGGGGCCAAGGTGCCTGCTGAATCCTTGATGAGGAAGGGACTTGACTAAGAACGCAAAGCTGGTTTGAGACGGAACTAGAGAACATGGACTGTAATCACATGACAAACGCCTTCTCCCCCGGATTTGCTTGTGTGTTTTGAGAAAGGGCTGGCTGAGAGGCAGCTCATCTCATCACTTTAGCTGATGTTTCTGGCCCCTTATGCCGTGGCTTCCTTATGGTTGACTCAAACTATGCTTTACAGTTTCACTTTTTTCATTGTGCATTTGAGTGCATACTACATGCCACTGGTGTGCATAACGAGAGGCCACAGGTGCTGTGTATCTGACCTCATGCTGCAGGACATGCTAAACATGACCTCAGCAGGAATGCATGGCTGAACCAAGCTATTCAGAGCCGTTAGTGACCGAGATGAAGCTTGAGTAAGGATTCTAGCCTTATTCCAGAAGTACTTCAGAGGTGGAGGCAGGAGAATTGTGACTTCAAGGCCAGCCTGAACAACCTAACAGCAAGACCATCTCAAAAAAAGTTTCAAATTCAATTTTGGGAGACCTTTAAAAGAATAATATATAAAATTTCAGACATAAAAGCTGATTAAGATATCTGTTGATTATATAATAGATAAAGGTGTATGAAACTAAAAATGATCTTTGGGAGAAAAAGTGTAGAAAATTCCTCAAATGTCAAGTTGAATGAAAGAACCTAGGCCCAGGCAGTAGCTGTGCCTGTGCCTCTGACAGTCTAATAATTAGACTGCAGTTACCACACACAGTGTTCTATCTTTTTTGGGGTTATGTCCAGCTTGTCAAGAGCCACAAGTATAAATGAATGTGCTTTGTGTGTATTTATTATTGTTGTTGGGGGGTGTTTGTTTGTTTGTTTGTTTGAGACAGGGACTCTCTATGCAGCCTTGGGTGTTCTGAAACTCACTATGTAGACCAGGGTGGTTTGGAATTTAGAGAGATCCATCTGTCCCTGAGTGCTGGGATCAGAAAGAAATACCATGGTGCTAGGCCCTATATATTATATTTTGACAAAAGTTTTAAATCCTATCTGTAGTCTAAGGGAGAAGTCCAGAGACCTGTAGCTTATAGGTCGCCCTCCTCTTGATACACTGTAATTAACTTCACTTGTTTATCCTTGTAAGATATTTGGGTTGTTTCAAATGTTATACAGAAGTCTTTCTGATGTGAAAACCTTAAAAAAGCATAATATGTATAATCCACTTGGTGTGATGGTTTATTCCTTTAAACCCACCATGCAGGAGGCAGAGGCAGGCAGGTCTCTCTGTGTGTTCCTAGACCAGCCAGGGTTATATAGGGAAACCTTCTTTCAAATATATATTTTTTTCTTTCTTTCCATAAGGTGTTTAATGTGTTCATGTTTAGGGCTTTGGTTTGGTTTTGGGTTTGAGAAAAGGCCTTACTAATGTGGTCCATGATGAGTAATAAGACATTTTTATTTTCTTCCCTCTATTTTTTTTTTTTTTGCCTGTTTTTGTTTGTTTTTTAAGGGAATATAACTTTGGTATAAAGGTCTCTTTACCGATATGATAACAATAAAGTTATAGAGCTATGGGCTTAACGTGAGAATTCAGGATTAGAAGTGATGTCACGTGTTTGTAGAACTACTGGGAAGTTCTTTATTCTTCCTGTAGGCCATGGCTGTTCACTCCTTTTGCCTTCAGCTGTGGCTTTTTGAGTGTTCTTTGGTTTCAGGGCCCTCTTTATATGTGTCAATCTTAACCAGTGTGTGTTGACAGTAGTACATGTGGTGGGATACGTCCTTAGGAGTTTTCCTGATCAGTGTTTAAAGTTCTTTCTTGTCATAGACTTGGGATAAATAATCCTAATAAAATGGAACCCAGGCATTGCAACCCTCAGCCCCCTGGGTATGGGGTGGGTATGATGAGCGTCATTGTAAATGGTGCCTTCATTGCCCACAGTTTTCCTTAGTGGAAGCAAACTGTTTTTAATGAATGTGATCATCTGTCATGCATTTCCGAAGAGGTTGGGGTCTGGAGTGAGTCAGTGGACATGAGTAAAAACAAAACAAAACCAACCAACCAACCAAACAAACAAACAAACAAAAAAACCACACAGGTATTCTGACCAGTATTCCTAGGACTCTACAACATTGCTCCAGTAACTGATGACAGACACTGAATGTGGGTTTCTTACACTCCTCACTCTCCAGGTGAGCACAAGTGTTGTCTTGTTGCCATTGGCCCTGTAAGAGCAAGTCTTTATACATGTACTCATATTCCCACAGTCACTTGTCTACAAAGTGAGGGTACTTTGTCCCGTGCCTTGAGGCCCCAGTACATGCTTTCCCGAATACCGCCTAGGGTAAGCGCCTAGGTCATCAAAATCAACTCCTTGCTCCTTCCTCGTGTGCTGTTTCTGTTGTACTTTGGCAAGTATTAGTTCTGAGACAGGGTAGCCATAGAATGTGTAACATTTAAACTATTAAGATTAGCATACCTCATTATCTGCAACTCCATTACACCACTGTTTGAGGAGTAATGAGATAGCTACCTCAAATGCATAATATCAGCAGAGCAAAACTGTATAATGTTCTTCAAAGATCTATCTGTTGTAAAATAGTGTGATCTAATTAAATTAGCAAAGACATAAACAACATAGACATTTACCTCCCAAACACACAAAACAGGCAGCAAGTTTCAACGCAAAATTTAACAATAAAGTATGAACTTCATAAATGGTTTTTCATTAGCAAATAGATATTTATATATGTTTTCAAGCAGGGAGAACAAACCATCTTCAGTTTCTGGAGGCTCCTCAATGTCAGATTAACAACTGAGCATTTAAACATAGTGAAGAATGTTCTAAGGGATCGTTTGGTATCATGTTGGCAGAGTGATGGGGTGGGAGCCCTGGGTGAGTTGTCTCAGCTCTGCCTTCTTTCAGGGCACTGCAGTGCCGAACCGTAGCTTCCCCTAGGCAAAGATGTCTTTGCTGTCCACCACCTGAAATCAGTTAACTGTGTGACTTGGAACAAAGCTGCCTTCTTTCTATGTACTCCACTTGACTCACACAAAAACAGAAGCAGAGCTACACATCACGGCTCTTCAGCAGAGCGGTGACTAGAGACTGCTGAAAGCAGACATTGGTCAGCTTCCAGACTGGGTTCACAGATGTGTCCTGGAATGCATACCTAAGAAGTAGTAAGTTCTACTTAACACACAGGTATTGACTGGGCTCCCAGCTGGGTTCAAACCTACAAACCACACAGCTTTGATTTGTCTGCAGGTTTTCAAACACGTTCATCCCTGCATGATTCACTGTTGATCTAGATTACAGAAAAACAGTTAGACATCTAAAGATGGGGTGGATAGTTGGGTTTTTTGTTTGTTTGTTTTACAAACTTCGGGAGTTATTTTAATCTGTGGCATGGCACAGAGATCTGCTTACTATAGAAATGTTGATCTCAGTATATTAGATTTAATCTTTACTGCTAGACATACATATATACCTACCAACAGCCCTTGCCTGCTTAGAAAATGGGTCTTATTATAGGATCCAGTATGAGGCCCAGATACCTCATATTGTGGTCAAGGAGGTAATATCATGAAGATGGGAAAAGAAATCTTGAGAAGCAAATAATGAGGGTATGGGAAACACCATCATAACTGAAAAAGGAACATAGGTTTGCTGAATGGATGATTTGCCGGGATGTAGGTGCCTCCATCTAAGCTCTCTCATCATGACGCCTAAAAGTGGACTGCCATCCATGACAGTGGAGAGTGAGTGGTGGTTACAGCTGCCAGTGGTGTACAAACCTTGCTTGAATGATGACTACAGTGAGCAGGATCATGCAGAGCGCATTAGCAGTGACTGGATTACTCCAACAGATAGAATTTGCTTTACAATCACAGATGCGGAAAATTGCAAGAAGACTGTGAGGAGTTTCCACATCACCTTCATCCAGGTTCCTTGTGTTGGTTTCTGTGTCTTTTGTTTTTATTGTTTTTCCTGAATTGTGCTTGGAATAAGTTGTAGACATGTTACTATCTGATATATTAGCTACATTCAGATTACATTATTTTTTTTTTTTCACTAATATCCTCTAGAGCATAAGGAAAAGAAAATCTGCTTGGCTCAGTGTTCTGGAGTGCCCCATGTTGTGTGTATTCTGTGTTCTTGTTTTATAATAGGAGAGTTTATATGAGGCTTAAAATTTTAGAGGGTTACAGTCCATAACCCTCATGGAAGGGAGCAAGACCTCAGAGAGGCAGGCTGGGGGCAGTGCTGAGAGCTCACATCCACAAGCATGAGGCAGACTATAGTGTGCTTGCAGCTAAGTTATTCTAGAGAAGTTCCTTGGTCGTCCTTGCTGTGGTGACCATGACACTTTTGAGGAAAATTCAGATTTTGAAGAGTGTTTTTTTTAATCAGAAATGCTAAGAAAATGGTGGCATATTCTCCTTATGTCCTATCACAACCTCAATGGTAGAGATTTTAACCTGGTCACAGTGGTGTCTACCACATCTTCTTTCCTTCCTTCCTTCCTTCCTTCCTTCCTTCCTTCCTTCCTTCCTTC
>NW_026595448.1:0-6629 GCF_907164565.1 Psammomys obesus | reverse complement strand
TTACTCAATCCAGCTAGCTAAGAGACTAATAAAAGCAAAAAAAAAAACAAAAAAAAACCCTCAGAAACAGAGAATAATAACAAATGAGTTATGATGGACACAGAATACATTTGAAATGAGACTAAAGGCATGTAGTAACTGTAATTATAGATGACTAAATGTTACAGTACTTGATAATGAAATGAAAACAATAAAATTTATAAATCAGAAGGTGAGGAGAAAGGGAGGATGATGTGCCAAGAGAAATTATTATCATTGTTTTTTTTAAAGTAGATCAGTGTAGACTACTGTAGAATTAACTCCCTCTTCCCGTCTATGCCCATACTACTTTAAGCATGCTGATCTCATCTGATCGCAGCTGCTAAGCAAGGTAAAGTCTGGTTAGTATTTGGGTAGAAGAACTCCCTCTTTTTTAATGGGACTGTGGCAGGTTGTTTTCCATCAGCACAGTATACTGGAATCTCATATTCGTTGACTACTCATGATAGTTTATTTCCATTTTACTTGTCTCTCATCAGTTTCTACTTTCTCCAAGTCAGAAGAAGAAGAATATAAGCATTCACCCTGAATTTGGAGTAGGTGCTAGCACTTAGCCACTACAGTTTTTCCTTTTCATGGCCTTAGCAGTATTAAAATATAAAGTCTAATAAGGAAAAACAAAGATTCTAACTAAGAAATATTTTAAGAAAAATCCACATAAAGTGACTAAACAAATATTATTTTAATTTCTTATTACTTTTTTGAAAAATTTAAATAAAATTAATTTTTAAAATTTATTAGGTCCTGACTTCTATCCCTAGCACTGCTAAAAAGGAAAATGCAAAGAAAATGGAAGGGAAAGGGAGGAATGGAAAGGAAAGCAGGAGGAAAAGAGAGGAAATGAAACATTTTTCTACTGATGTCTCTATTACTATAACTAAAAAGTCATTTACAGTTAACAAGCCATGCAGACTACGGAAGGATTTAATTGAATAAAATTTTCATACTGTTCCAAATGAACATTTAATCATTACATTTGACACATCAGCATGTAACAACATGTTCACTTACCTTTAGCTAGTAAAAAAGTGATCCAAGAAATTTTTAGCACCAACATAGGATTTATTTCAGTAGATATCCTGGTAAACAAATACAAAGAAATAAAAAAAATTGGACACTGACAAAGTTTTCCAGCTTTGCTTTTCAGTAATTTGTTTTTAATTACAGATTTGAGTTAAATAAATACACAATGGAAGGCAACCCTTTTTAATGTACAATTTACACCTGAACTCAATTTATCCAATTTATTTGGCTGTCTGCCAAAATATTTATTCTAATGTAATCTAGAACTATACAAAGCCCAAGGTACACTAAATTTGTTGCTAGTTACCTTTATTACCTTTATACTTGCTTGTTCTTTGTTTTTTTAATTAAAATGAACAATATAAGAAAAAAATTTAGGTGGCTCATATTTTTTCAACTTAACACTTCCTTGATAATTTTCCATAGAATGCTTATTCATTAGAATTGACAGACTTATATCAATTACTAAATGCACAATTTGCATTTCTGTCAATCATTTCAATGCCTCTGCTCTAATGGGGCAGGAAATCTCCAGAACTACTTGTGGTTTCCAGAAAAGAACATAGACACACCGTTACAGCCTACAGCACAAACTTTCAAAATAATTCAGGATTTTTAGCTGAAAAAATTTTTATGTGTATGGATGTTTTGACTACAAGTGTGTCTGCGCACCATTTGTGTGCCTGGTGCTTTCAAAGGCCAGAAGAAGACATCACATCCCAGTAGAGGCATCTACATCCCAGACATCACATCCCAGAAGAAGACATCTACATCCCAGTAGAGATGTAGACAGCTGAGAGCCACCATGTGGGTGCTGAGAATCAAGCCTGGGTCTAGAGTCTTCTCTCCAGGCCGCTAATTTAGAATGTATTTGTTCTTATACTAAGTATGCAGAGCCTTGTTGGTAAAGCCCCTGTGACAGATCCTCAATGAACTCCACTGTCCTTAGAACAGTAACGGAGAATACTAAATTCCAGCCAATTAGTTCTCCTTTGCCATATTAAGGCATGCATTTTTAGAAAATAAATAATCTAAACAGGATTTTATAACCTTAACTTATGAAGTAGTATTTTTTTTTATCACCAAAGTAACCCTAATGGTATCGGTATGTGTGAGATTAGGCCAGAAAAAAAAATTTAGTGAAAAATAACATGCTACTTACACACTGCTGGGTTGTGTCAAATATATAAGTTCACATGTCCTGAAAGAAATAAGTAATTTCATTAAAGAGACAGCTTTTTAAAACGTAACTTTGAAACACTACTGCGGAACGAATGGTCGCTTTCTAAAACACAGTCAATGTGTATCTGCATATTACAAAGTGACATCTTACGTCATCGTGTTCTACTGCAAAAGAGACTGGCTTCTGCCACTCCCTTCTGAATCAAAACCAGTGACGGGATCAGGATCTGACGCCACTGGGTAACTAATGACTGTCTGACTAGGAAGTCACGTACATCCACACCGTTTACCCTATAATAAGCAATTCTGACATTGCATTCCCCACATTCCAGAAAATCGTACAAGTAAAATGGGAAGGGAAAACTTCAGTTTGAAGAGTAATCTTCCCCCAGGGAGGAACCCACTAATTGTTTATCCAATACCAAATGGTTAGCCTTGAAATGAAATTATATATACATATATACATATATATATATATATATATATATATATATATATATGTTCTAATTACAGATTTAGACATACACATGTAACAACAAAAAGAATGAGGTAACATATTTAAAAGGAAGTAGGAACATGGGAACATGGGGGGAGGGAAGAGTCAGAGGGAGAAAAAAGGGGGAGAAATGATATAATATTTTAATAATAAACATAGAATAAAACTGCTATAGCAAAACACGGTAACTATTGTACCTCAAATACTCCTAGCCCTCAAATTCTAGATCTAGAAATAATTTGATGGTCTTGTTTCTTCTTTTTTTTAAGTACTGATTTGTGTTGCCCTTAATGATTCATTTGCTTTTTATTTATGTGTATGTGTGTGTAGCTCTGTTGTTTTTGCACATGTCTGTACAGGTACCCTGTAGAAGCTGGAGAACAGGTAGTTGTGAGTCACCTGAACTAACTACTGGGAGTCGAATTCCCATAATCTGCAAGAGCAGCAAGCATCTTAACCACTGAGCCATCTCGCCAGTCCATCAGAGGTTCCTTGACAACTGGTTCAGAGAAGTTTGTGCTTACTTGGTTCATTATTATGGCAAACCTCTATTACAATTGTGGCAAGCTTCTTTTGAGTCATTTCATGCTATGCACTAGTGGCTTGGATTTTCCCTTGTGCACTTTCACAATCATAGTATACTACTTAACAAGTAACCCCCCCCCCACTGTATTCCTCATCAAAACTGGCTTAATACTTAAAATTTAGTTACAAAGAGCTTGTTTCTAATTTTCACAGATCTAAATAATATCATGACAGAAGCCCCTGAACTTTTTTGTATTTGAGGCCATAGTCTTATGATAAACGAGATGATGAATTAAGTGACTATGGAAACATTTAAAGAAAATAATTTAAAAGGTCACTTAGCTAAAATTTAAAGAAATAAAACATAAACATATGTAATATTATATAATACATACATGTATAATATATATACACACGTATGTTGATAGGATGAGGTTCTTAATGTAAGCCAGTAGTAGCCTAAGGAAAGAAACACTGTAGAATGATTGTCTTCAGCACTGAAATCTTTTCTTGATTTGCACTTTGTTTAGACCACCTACACGATCCAAGCACTCTAGATTCAGTTCACACTTCTTAAGCAGTTTCTTATTTCTTTTTAGTAATTAAAAAGATTTTTTTTTCTTGTGCAAAAGATTCTACTCTTAAAAAAAAAAAGGCAGGGAAAGGGCAGTGGCATTACAATTAAAAACAAAACAAAAGCAAAGGCCAGGTCTGGTGATAAGTCTTTAATAGGCAGGGGATCTTTGTGAGTTCAAGGCCAGCCTCGTCTACATGGTTAGGTTCCAGACCACCCAGAGCCATTTAGTTATACAAAAAAAGCCTGTCTGAAACAAAGGGGGTGAGGGAGAAAAAAAAGGGAGAAAGAAGACAAGGCAAGGTTTATTTCAAAAGCTCTAAGGCACATCTAGAAATAGTGGTGCATGCCTGTGGGCCCAGTATCCAGGAGACTGAGGTAGGAGCATGAGGTTCAAGAGCAGACTAGAATAGCCTATCTCAAAAAATGAAAAAAATTGGGAATGGGGGTGCTGGAGATGTAGCCTAGCATTTATGAGTTTGAGGCTAGATTGAGATATATGAGACCCTATGTTTAAAAAAAAAAAAAAAAAAAAAGGAGTAAAAAGCAAAGAAAATAGTAGCATGCCCCTGTGAAAATATCTTTTTCTAGCTATCTCCAACTTCATTCTCCCTAGAACATCTAAAACAGACCTGCCTTCCCACTTTCCTTCCCCCCCCCCCTTCTGTTCCCCTCCTCTTCTGTTTTTTGAGACATCTCTTTATATAGCCTTGGCTGTCCTGGAACTTGCTATGTAGATAACACTGGCCTCTAATTCATAGATATCCACCTGGCTCTGCCTCCTGAGTGCT
The DNA here is from genome assembly GCF_907164565.1 of Psammomys obesus. NCBI lineage: Eukaryota > Metazoa > Chordata > Mammalia > Rodentia > Muridae > Psammomys > Psammomys obesus. Next base: position 1,999 of record NW_026595448.1, on the reverse strand, counting down.
GAGATTAAAGGTGTACTCCACCAATCACAGTCTCTATTTTTCCCCTTTCACTTTATCATCCTATTACAAAGTTGCTTATTTAGCTAAACACTACTTTTCATACGTTCTTGCTAAAGGCAGACAGCTCCAAAACCAAACAGTAGCAGATATATGTCATATTACAACACATGCTGGAGAGGTTGTGGAGAAAAGGAAACCCTCCTCCACTGCTGGTGGGAATGTAAACTTGTACAACCACTCTGGAAATCAATCTGGCGCTTTCTCAGACAACTAAGCGCTTCCTCAAGATCCAGCCATACCATTCCTAGGCATATATCCAAAAGAGGCTCAAGTACAAAATAAGGACATCTGCTCAACCATGTTTGTAGCAGCTTTATTTGTAATAGCCAGAAGCTAGAAACAGCCCAGATGCCCCTCAACTGAAGAGCGGATGCAGAAATTGTGGTACATCTACACAATGGAATATTACTCAGTAATGAAAAATAAGGAAATCATGAAATTTGCAGGTAAATGGTGGGACCTGGAAAGGATCTTTCTGAGTGAGCTGTCCCAGAAGCAGAAAGACACACATGGTATACACTCACTCATATAGACATGTAATGTAGGATAAAAAGAAACTAATCAAGAGAGAGGATCCTGACTAAAATGCTCAATCCCCATCCCAAAAGGCAAAGAAGACGGACATCAGAAGAAGAAGAAAACAGGAAACAAGTTAGGAACCTGCCACAGAGGGCCGCTGAAAGGCTCTGCCCTGCAGACTATCAAAGCAGATGCTAAGACTTATAGCCAACTGCTGGGCAGAGTGCATGGAATCTTATGGAAGAAGAGGGAAATAGTAAGAACTGGAGAGGACAGGAACTCCACAAGGAGAGCAACAGAACAAGAAAATTTGAACACAGGGAACTTCCCAGAGTCTCATACTCCAACCAAGTACCATACATGGAGATAACCTAGAACCCCTGCACAGATGTAGCCCATGGCAGTTCAGTGTCCAAGTGAGTTCCACAGTAATGGGAAGAGGGACTGCCTCTAACATAAATTGATTGGCCTGCTCTTTGATCACCTCCCCCTGAGGGAGGGCAGCCTTACCAGGCCGCAGAATGCAGCCACTCCTGATGAGATCTGATAGACTAAGATCAGAAGAAGAGGGGGACCTCCCCTATCAGTGGACTTGGGGAAGGGCATGCATGAAGAAGGGGGAGGGAAGGTGGGATTAGGAGGAGAGGAGGGAGGGGTTTATAGGGGGGTACAAGGTGAATAAAGTGTAATTAATAGAAGTTAAAAAAAATAACTAAAATAACTCTAAAAAAAAAAGAACTATAATACTTGTGTTAGAAGACTACAGTGTCTATAAAAAATACATTAAAAATATGAGCCAATTCTGTGACAACCCCATGGCCACCCTCCCAACCCCACAAATAAAAAGTAACAGCCTAGACAGAAAGCCATCATAGAGAATTCCTAAAAACTGTAATAAAAAAAAAAAAAAAAAAAAAGCAAAGCCTGGCATGGTGGCGCACGCCTGAAATCCCAGTACTCAGGGAGGCAGGGCAGACAGATAGATCTCTGTGAGTTCAAGGCCAGATTGGTCTACAAAGTGAGTCCAAGAAAGCCAAGGCTACACAGAAAAACCCTTTCTCAAAAAACAAAAAACAAAACAAAAACTGTAATTAAGGATGCTGAAGTATAGCTCTCCACAGCTTATGGCTTCTGATGGGGGCTTGGGTAGGGAAGGGCTTGGTTTTCTTTAAGGGGCTGGCCACAGGGTGTTTGACCATGCTCCAGTATGTATATGGGCAACACAAAAGGATTAAAAATTTTTTTCCTCTTCTTCTTTTGAGGGATGGGAAGTCCTAGGGTGTGTGGAGGAACACAGACCTGGGAGGACTGGGAAGTGAGAGTGCTAAGAAAAGAAGAAAAGAAAAGAAAAGAAAAGAAAAGAAAAGAAAAGAAAAGGAAAGGAAAGGAAAGGAAAGGAAAGGAAAGGAAAGGAAAGGAA
>NW_026595447.1:28757-57860 GCF_907164565.1 Psammomys obesus | reverse complement strand
AGAAAGGAAGGAAGGAAGGAAGGAAGGAAGGAAGGAAGGAAGGAAGGAAGGAAGGAAGGAAGAAAGGAAAAAGAAAAAAGAAATTCCGAAATAATAAATAAAAATGTAAGCCAAGCTTAGCCATGGTTTTCCAGTTGAAGAGTACAGGTGGAGTCTTCTCAACTACCACTGGGTACACAGATCATGACTTCAAGGTCACACCTTCTACTGACAATATGGTTTCTTTCTAAAGTGGAAGAAGTTAAATATAGATCATTATTCAGAACTACAAGTTCTACTAGACAAGATGGGAAGCAAGCTCAAAGTCTGAAGAAGCAAATGATGTAAAAGGGCAGTAAAAAAAAAAAAAAGTCCAGTTAATTTGGGTCAAACGTTCAGAATGTTTATAAATAGATAAATTACCTGAGAATTAATAATTATCTAAAAGTTAATAAAGAAATAATAGCAAAATGAATAAGGCTAAGGGATAATACTTAATTCTTTCATTAAACATGTTATAGTTCCCAGACTGAATCTAACTAAACAGTGGTGTGTATTGGGGTATAAAAATAATAAAGAAAGAATGAAGGTAAACCTAATAAAACTTTTATCTTACCGTTCTAATTTGCTGTAGAGCGCACATAACACATTATACTTCTTCAATAATCTTGACACGGCATTATCAACTTTGGTACTGGTATCAATTTCTTTTAGTAAGTCAAAGAATTTATAGACACTACAAAAATAGAAAGTACATGAGTACATATAAAAATTTGTTTTATTTCATTTTCAAAGCATATATATTTCAACTCAGAAGACAGTAAGTTCTACACTAGATCACACTGTGTCCTTTGGAAGGATTGTACTTGTTTTTTGTTGTTGTTGGTTTTTTTTTTTTTTTTGCATTTTACTAGAAACAAACCATGCCCCAATATCCACCTACCCCTGATTATATCTATTTAAAGTTAAGAAAACAAAAAAAAACAGGGCACAAAAAATATATATACTTGTTTCTAAGTATGTGTGTATGGGTTTTTTATGATCTTAATTTTTGCTTATTTATTTTACATCCCAATTGTAGCCCCACCCCCTCTCTGTTTCCCCTATCACCCATCCCCTACTTCTCAGAGAAGGAGTCGCCACCCCACCCCAGTATATTAAGTCACATCAGGACTGAGCATATCTTCTTCCCCTGTGGCCTGGCGGAGTAGCCCCACCAGGGGTATAAGGGTTTTTTAATTAATATTATTGTTAATATTCTTATTAATAATATTAATATTATTGTTAATGATATTATTAACAATATTAATGTTGATGCATAAAAGTCCAAGAATTGTACATTTTAGAGGAGTATCACATGATGTCTTCATACACGTAAACACCGCATTACAAAGATAAAGATATCTATCTCCTCAAACACTTATTTTTTTTTCCATAAGGCAGAAACATTTAAAATACATTCTTTCGGATTTCTGAAACACACTGCACCCAAATACTGAACAGTCATCTGTATCTGTCTGTTTTTCAGAACTCTACAGTTCATTCTAGTGTTTCTGTTTCATATTTGAAACTCTGTTCTTATTTATTTACTCTTTGAACAAATAGCCATCTTTCACGCCTGAAAGCCTTCCCCTCCCCAACAAGAACAGGCTATCTTAACACTGTGCACTGCTCCCACCCCTTCCCGTATCAGGCTGCCCTCCTCATGGATCTTGTGCTATACCTCTCTAAGTTAATTGCCACAGTACCCTGCTTGGCTGCTGACACTGCATCCCAGACAGCCCGTGTCAGGCTGCATTGTCCACATAGATAGATGCCCCACCACAGGAATGTCTACCTCTCCTCACCCTGACACCCTTTCTGCACTACTTGGCATTTCTTTGTCGCATACAATGATTTTCTCTACCTCATCCAAATCTTCATGATTGAATATTTGGAGAAAGAAAAAAAAAAAAGAGCTGGCTAAAACTTTAAATTGTTAAACAACTTCTAGTAATTCATCATTGTTTTCTGTAAAAATTAATCTTCAATATGTATCTTTTCAATAGGGCAGCAATGACAAGTTCTTACATAGATCTCACGTATCAATTATCATCTCTTCTTCCTCCTACACCTGACACATACCCCTGGCTGAAGAGGAGCTAACTTTGTAGACCAGCCTGTCTTTAACTTAGAGATCAGCCTGCCCTACACCATCACACCTGACTTCATATATTATATTAATTTCTAATTAACTTGGTATATGAAACTATACGAAAGCAGCAAAGTAGAACAAAGAGTAGTCATTGTAACTATTATAGGTATAGGCTGTTCAACCTCCAGAAACAGCTTCAGCTAAGCCAGGTAAGACAGTACATGTCTACAGTACCAGTTTCAGGAAGCTAAGGATCACTTAAGTCCAAGAGTTTGAGACCCACCTGGACAGTACAAGGTCATACCTCAAACCAAGCAACCAACCAAAAAAAAAAAAAAAAAAGCCTGAGCTAATCAGCAGGAGGCAAATAACATTTGACAGAGGGTATTAAAAGTTTTCATGGCACAAGGGGATAAAGCAGTTTTGAAAGGCTATGTAGGAAAGGAAGGAAGAAAGCAGGGATGGCAGAAGACAGCATACATCAAAATGCTGACTAGAAACTGCTTTGAACTTAATAGCCTTTAGGAGTTAGTGAGAAATGCTGAAATTATATTAAACATAAAGGACAGTCATTCTCTCGTGGGGCCCTTGGTTTACATTTACTTATGCTGCATTTGATTAGAAGAAAAGAAAGAGAGGGTGCAGAAAAAGAAAAAAAGACGTGCATCGAGTGAATGTGTAGAATCCAGACAAAAAGAAATAAGCTTAGAGTAGTCTTTATGTTAATAAAGAGCACACCAATACCTGTCCTGAGAGGAACTGAATACCATGGAAACCAAATCATTCAAAGTTCTCCTTTTCTAGGGATAGTTTAAGAGAAGGAAGTGGAATTTAGTGACTGTGGTATTAAAGGCATTGTCTCTTGTGAACCCTTCATGCAGGCAAAACATGAAATAAAAAATAATAAATCCTTAAAAAAAAAAAAAACTAAGCTTTAACCAACCCCAAAAGAGAATGACAATTCACTATTTGTCCCAAATACATTATGTTTAACTTAATTTTAGCATTTCCACCATCTTCTTAAAGTGTATTAAACTTTAGAAGCCCTTTTTATTTCAGCACTTTTGTGTCGGAACATTTACCTGGTTTCTATGGTTTTCTGTAGCTCAGTAAAAGTGAACGGCATCTCATCCAGGTCGACTGCTGCAACGAAGATGCAGAGGCCCCAGAGTTCCTTCTTCTTCTGAATATATCCATCCTAGGAATAAAAAGGTTCAAGTACTTTATTAAATCAGTTGCACCCTGCATACCATGTTAAAGCTGAATTACATACGATTTTTCTCATTAAACATAAAAATGTATTTTTATAATGACATATACTTGAAAAGATTTAATTTTATATTAATGTAACAAACACTCAATTTCCATTACAAGGCAAAAAAAATCACAAAGAGGTTCAAAAAGTTAAATTACTATTTCCTTTGGAAACTTTGAGGCAGTCAGTTCTTTGAAATAGTTTTGTTTTGGTTTTTTTTTTTTTGTTTTGTTTTGTTTGGTTTTTTTTTTTTTTTTTCAGGAGCCCAATATAATTAAAACCACATCAAAAGATTCTAGAATTTTTAACTCCTCCAGGAAAAAAAAAAAAAAAAAAAAGCTGACTTGCTTTTCAGAGTGTGTACTTCTTTTGCTCTAATTATCCATTTTAATCCCCTTTGTTAAGTATTTTCTGGTCTTGTAAAATTTCCTAGCTAACCCACTTACCTCACTTTACAAGGATTAAATACGACTATGTTTAAAGCCACGAGCACAGTGTCCAGCACACATTTACTGATGAGCAATGAATAACATTATTGGTAGACTATTTTTCAGTATCATCCTTCCTCCTCAACAATATATGCCACCCTCCAAATGTATACATCTTGTAGGTAAAATCTGGATCATATTAAGATGAAATGAAGTGTCAGATTATCTAATGGTCTAATAAGCAGGTAGAACTATTTGCTGAAGGAGCAGATGGAAGATACAACTTTACACATTGGAACTCTCATGTAGCAGCTGAAGAATGAGAATATCTAAATTATCAAATAATTGTGGATAATAAATAATTCACCACTGTCCAGCTATAAAATTTTCCTTCTAATATAAATACTTTAAAATATAACTATAAGAACAGTTGAAATTAAAATGAATGATAATATTAATGGTTAGTGAGAAAGAAGTGTAAAAAGACAAGTGAATACCAATGAAAAATTATAAAATGGTATGGCCATTTTAAAAAACAAGTTTGGATTGTTTCTAGATATTTAAATATATACTTTCTACATCACTTAGCAATTCTATCCACGATACTTAGGCACAGAAGAAATTAAAACATGACTAATAAATATAGCCCCAAAATAGACATAAACTAAATATAACAGAAGTGGAACCAAATAGAAATAATGAAATTGGCAAGTCTATAAACAAACTGCAATAGAATTATGCAGCAGAATTATGCAACTTAACAAAAAAAAAAAAAAGGGAAGGTCCTAAAAATGTAGGAACACAGAGAAGTCAAAATCATTGCATTGAAAAAGAGTCACCCAAAACACAAAAAGCTAGAGACAAAATGGTATCACAGATTCCTTCCATACATAGTTCCAGAAGAGGTAAAAACTCATCTTTAACGTCTGAAACTAGGTAAGCAGCTAACCGAAGACAAGAGGGGATGTGCTGCGGAATAACTACAATGATGGGAAAAGAACCTTCTGGTGTGATCAGAAAGCGGTAATCCAGAGTAGTCGCAATCATATGGAAATAGATCTCCATCAACTTTTTGAACTATGTACTTAAACTCATAACAGCTTAATGTAGGAAAATTAACTCAATAAATTTGATTTGGAAACTATGTTACATACTGCCTACTACTGAAGCTGAACATAAACTACATATGTATATACTGATTCACTCTTACAATGACAACTATATATTCTCAGAAAATAAAAACACATTTGCCTATGTTTTTAATTTTTTTATTTTTGAGATAATGAAATTAAATCATTTCTCCTTCCCTTTTTTTCCTTCACCCCTCCCATGTAACCCCACCACTGTTCTTTCAAATTCATGGCCTCTTTTCCTTTTATTGTCATTACAAATGTGTGTGTATATGTGTGCATGTCCCTAAATATATAAACACAACCTCCTCAGTCTGTATTTTACTTGTAAGTGTGTGTTTTCAGGGATGACCATTTAGTACTGGATAAACAATTGGTGTGCTCTTCCCTGGGGTAGACTATCTCACCTGCCTCAGCCTTCTTTGTTACCTGTAGCTTTTTATGTGCAGTTGGGGTCCTGTGAGCTTTCCCCTTCCATGTTATTCGTGACCTCCTTGTTGCCTGTTTCTTAATAAGGTTAAGTTCTTAGAAGCTACTAAGATATGAAAGTTGCTTGCCTCTATGATAAGTAACCCCTTAATGCACACTGCTGTAATTTTTACACATAATTATCATGCTTCCTGTTTGTTTCTCTGCCCCAGCCACCTAGCCCAGCTGAACATGTCTTCGATATACCTGCCTATAGCCACTAAACTCTTATCTAAGAAACTCTCAGATTGCTAAAATTTATTATACTACTTAACCATTTTTTTAAAAACCAGAAAAAAGTTTTTGTGTGATGCTGGAGATCAAAACGCAGGCCTCACGCATACTAGGTAAACAAACTCTCTAACACTGAGCTGCATCCCCAGCTGCAAGAGCCTCAGGTTTTATTAGAATATAGCCCTACAACTGAACAAACCCCTGTAGCTGCTTTTCTTTCTTTCTTTCTTTCTTTCTTTCTTTCTTTCTTTCTTTCTTTCTTTCTTTCTTTCTTTCTTCTTTCTTTCATTCTTTGTCTTTCTTTTCTTTCTGTTGTGTGTATGTATGTGTAAGCTAGAAGTCAAACTGGACTATTACTCAGTTGCTCACCACTTTATCTTTTTGGACTGGGTCTCTTACTGAACCTTAAGCTTGCTGCTTCCACCAGACTAGCGTGGCAGTGAGCCCCACAACTGGCCTGTCTCTGCCGCTGCCCTTGCCCAGCACTGGAATTACAGCTTTTTGCTCAAGTGCTAGTAATTTAAACTCAGGTACATGCTTACACAGCAAGCATTTTATCCACTGATTCATCTTCCCAGCCTTCATTTTCTTAAATGATATGCTTCAAAGAGTAGGAGTTTTTAATTACTGTTTAACTCAATTTGTTGTTCTTTTCTTTTACGGCCCATGTTTTTAGTGATAATATCTTTGAAATTTATCTCTAACAGAGTTTCACAATGATTTCGTATACGTCTTGGTCTAGAACTATAGGTCTAGGATTCAGCTGAACTAATCATTATAAATACTGAGATAGAACATGAATTATTTTCATTCATATTTATTGGCAATCCACATCATGCTTGTAGAGGTTTGAGTACATCTTGGCATTAGTTGGTCCTCTCCTTCTACCACACGGGTTCCGGGATCCAACTCCAGTTGTCAGTCTCGGCAACAAGCACCTTTACCCACTGAGCCATGCCTCAGACCCTATAAATGGATTGTTTACAACTAGATATCCAGTTGTTCCAGCTTCACTTGTTGAAAAGAATAGCCTTGCTCTACTAAATTGCCTTTGCACCTCTCTACAAGTTGAGCTGACACACATGTGGCCTATTTCCAACTTCTATATTCTACTCCACTAATCTACCTACCAAATATCTTTTCACCAATACTAAATGTCTTGATTATTATAGCTTTAAATGCTCTGGGCATTTTTAGTTGAGTTTGATTCCAGAGTTTTCTGTCAACTTGCCCGAAAATGCCATTCTTTTAACTCATAATCTTAATTTATATTTTAATGTGATGGCTGAAGAGTCACATTATCTAAATTTTTCTCCTTCAACCTACCACCTCTGTGAGACATTTTTCCTTAGCTTCTGAAGTATTCTAACATCCTTGTGCTCTCTTCTGTCTCACAGCTTCTCAATATTTACCTGCAGAGTGCGCTGCCACCATCTCTTCATAAGCATCCCACCCAGGACAGTGTGGCCTCATCTCCAAACAGAGGGTCCTTGTCTCATTCTACTTTGCAATGCAGTGGCTCTGTGAAGCTCCAAGACTTACATCCAACTTAGAACTAAACCTCAAACTAGTTGTTGTTTTTTTGTTTGTCTTGTAATTTCATAAAACTTATTAATTAAAAAAACTTGCAAATATTTTTTTCCTTACAAACTTGGAGGGAAGGAAGGATCTATCAGTGTTCCAGAGTGTATACTACTTTGGCAGAGAATTCAAGACCAGTTCCTGGCACTCATATCAGGCGGCTCACAACTGTTAATCTATCTGACACCTCTAACTTCCAGCTTGCATGAGCACTTGCATTCATGTGCACACATATAAGCACACATAATTTTAAAAAGCTTAAAAATTATTAAAGAGGGTTCATAACAACACTTAAAATTATTAAAACAAAATAACTATTTTTCATTCAAAACAATCACACAGAGAAGGCAAAACTTATAAAGGAAATGGATAAACATTTCTCAAAATAAAAAAATAGTACTTTTTAAAAATCTGATTTTTTTTTTCAAAAATCTGATTCTTAAAATGCTAAATCTTAAAACAGTATCAACTGAAGGACATGCTGTTATGATGTACTGAGATCTTCAGAAGCCTTCAGCTAAGAAATCATCCAGTGAGAATAACTGGTAAGTTAGGTCAAGATCCTTATAACAAATGTTCTAATAGCTACTTAAAACCCAAACAATGGCAATCACCTAATATCTTCAAATATGATTGCTAAATAATACCTAGCTGAATTATGGAATCATATAAAATCCTAAGACATCTTCAAAGAACAGTTCAAACATATGGAAAATGCCCAAGATATAATGTTTAAGTGGGGAAAAAAACAATATAATCTATATTTCTTTATTCCAATTTTGTAAAAACAAATAAAAAGGAAAGGAATATAATATCTCTAAAGCAAGTTCTTATCTCTAGAATAAGTAGGATCATAAGCAGTTTTCATTTTCTTCATTAATACCATATATATTAATTAATATCAACTGTAAAATAGGATATAGCAGCAAAACTGCTAAATTTATGAAAAGCAAGACAGAAAAGTTAGAAATGTATGACAAAAAATATGAAAATATCAAAACCTCAATTATATATTAACAATTTAAACCAAAATATACAACCCACACTTTACATAGCTCCTTACCAATTATGCTACTATTTAGTTGTGTGCATCTGAATCACCCTAATGACAATCCCAAATTAACGACAATTTGAGCTGGTTCTTTGACAATGTTCTTGCTTACAAAAGAGCACCACCAAGTGGTAAAAATAAGTATCTTGAAAATAAAACTAAAGTAAGAGAAAATTACAACTTAAGCTATCAAAACATAAATCTGAAGTGCACTTTCGCAAGTTAAAAGGGTCTTATGAGATGTCCAGTATGTAAAAATGCTCTTGTCCAAGACTGCCTTTTTGAGTTTTATCCGCAGAGCTCACATGGTAAAAAGAGAAAACTTACTCTTGGAAACTGCCCTCTAACTGCCACACTCATGTCACAACTCATGTGCCCCCTCTCACACATAACAAATAGAGTGAAATAAAAATAAAATGCATTCTCACTAGCCTACATTTTTGAAATATGAAAAAAGAAAACTAGCAACTATCTTGCAGTGAAAAACACTAAGGTTGTATTAAGCATTAGATGTGCTATAGAAAGTCTTGAAACAGAAGAGCTACTTTCTTCTTTCTATCCTTGGATTTTTCTCCTCACCTAGGTGTTATATATAAACAAAAAAAAAAAAAATAAGGTACTATAGGTCAGGAAATCAATCCTACTTGTACAGACTGAGCTGACAGCAGTCAGTACTAAGAACATTCTTGGATCAGCACCGAAGATACAGGAGTGGCAGAGTCACAACGGAAGGTAAAAGCTAACATGCCTGACTCAGTTTTAATAATCTTGGGTACAAACCAGATGAATCAACCATTAGTTACATAATAGATCTGAGGGAGAAGCTAACTCTACTCTCAAAAAAACCATGTACCTGGAAAGTTCAGGTTTACCTTGTCTTATGCCCAAGAGACAAGCAACCAAGATTCCTTCGTTAAAGACTGGATACAAATCTCAGTGTACAGCTAGCTAATCCTTGGACTATGACTGACTTGTTCATTTTTCTCTATCTCAAAAAATTTAAAAGTGTCTTGAAGGCAGAAAGTTCTAATTTCCCATTTTACCCTCCAGAGTCTACTGCACTATCAAGCAATAAAATGGTACTAAATGCACGTATTTTTAAAGTTGTAGCAATGTATAGGCCTTAACATAGGATATACTAGCTTTTAGATTTTCTTTATTTTTTATTTTTCCTCAACATGATCAGCAAAGCCAGCAGCAACAAAATCATCCAAGAAAATGTCTTGATTCTGCCCTGGTTTCTTCCGATCCCATCTACACACTGACGGCAAATTAATAGCATCAGCCAAATAATTCATGCAAAGAAATGACATCACAGGCCTCATTTTCTATACAGGAAACATAACTAACCTAGAATTCAGCTTCTAACATTCATTAATGATTTAAAAAAATACCCAGCAAACTACAAATTGAAAGCTACTTCCTCAATTTGATAAAGACTATCCACAGAATACCAGCTGTTCAGTCAGTAAGAACTAAGCTATAGAACCACAGAACCACAAAGGTTAGGTACAGAGTGAGAGACTAGGGGATGACAAATAGATTTCCCCAGGAGACGGAAATATTATAATCATGGGAGGCCAGGAATGGGAGCATCAAGTGTAGAGAAGATGAAGGAAGGAATACAGAAAAAGACAGCTAAAATGAAGGGTTACTTGAGAGGTAGTATAGAAACCTAATACAGTAGAAGCTTCCTAAAATATACACATATATGAAGGTGATCTAAATAAAATCACCAAGTAATAGGGGAGACAGAGCACAACTGGACATTCCTTGTCACCAAATCAAACTTCTACTACCAAGACTGGGTTATGTTTAATTTAGTAGTTGACCAAAGGAGTCCCATGGGAACTGCCCAACAGCTCAGACTGTTGCTAAGACTATAGGTTGCTCTCCAAAACTGACACCAAGGCCCCGCCGCCGAATACAACACCTACACAACTCCTTGAACAGGGAGATGTTGAGCTGGTGCCTGCATGGTGACTTCACCCCTATATTCTAGTATCTTTGGTAAAGTAAGGTACTCTGCACACTACCAAAGGAGAAATGTAAACACCAACCCAGCCACAAACCCTTTGCTCTACAAGGGTGTCTTACCTGAAGATATGCTAATGCAATAGTAGCACAGTGTTTGTGGGAGTGGCCAACCAGTATCTGATTTGACTCAAGGCCTACTCCATGAGATGGAACCTATGCCCAACACTGCTTAGCTGATCAAAGATCTGAGACTAGATAGCCCAGGGACCTAGGGTAAAACCAAATATTACTATTCTACTAAAAGAGTGTGGCCATAAAATAACTACTAAGGACATTCTGCTGTACTTATAGACCAGTCCTCCCTTCGGAGGATCATAGAACCCCACAGAAGAGGAGGCACATGGGGTGGAGGATCAAGAAAACCGGAAGGACATTCTAAATTAACATGATAAAAATTCATGTGAACTCACAGAGACTGAGGCAGCATGTACAAGTTTTACACAGGTCTGCACCAGGTCCTCTATATAAATATTATGGCTTCTAGTTTAATATTTTTATGTAATTCCTGAGTGAACAAAAGAGTGGTCTCTGATTCTTGTGCCTTCTCTTGGGCTATGTTCCAAATAAAAGATGAGGCCCTAGAGCAGAAAGAAGTGGATACTTCTTTCAGTGTGCGCTGAAAGAAGCCCTCATCCCTAACCAGAAGCAATTTGCAATTGATAATGACTTGCAAATGTAAATTCAGTAGCCTTCAACAGAGTCTCCCTGGGGAAACAAACTACTCTTCAGTGCAGGCTGCATGCCCAGCAGTAGATGGCCAACAGAAAACTAACTCAGTGGCATCATTGGAGGTTCCTTGTCCCAAAATCATGGCAGAGCTTTTCTTTTCTACTTCTTTTTAAAATTTTTTATCGTTTGTTTTATTTTATTATATTCTCTTTTCTCTTGCTTTACCCTACAGGTCATATATATACACACATATATATATGTATGTATCTGTGTGTGTATATATATGTGTGTGTGTGTATATATACATATATGTATATATACACACACACACATACATATTATATAATGACTTACAGTTTAGTGTTTTTATTAAATTTGTGAGTGTCAGAATGAGTGGGTCTTTGTTTTTGTGTCTTCTCTTGGGCTCTTTTCTTTCTGTTTGTTTGTTTTATCTAATTCTGATATATTAGTTTTTGTTTTATTATTATCCTTCAGAAGCTTGTTTTTAATGAGAAACGGAAAGGGGTGAGTCTAGATGGGAGGGGAGATAGAGAAGAACTGGGAGATAGAGAAGAGGCATAGAGAGAGGGGAAATCCTAATCAGGATATATTACATGAGAAAAAAAACTATTTTCAATGTGAAGGATAAAATAATATTCACAGAAAGTCTAGCTAATACATTTATTGATAAGAGGGTAGAAACATGGTATCAGTGTTATCCTTTCACACACTGACATCATACAGAAATCCTGAATAAAGCAATAAAACAAAAAGGAAAAATAAGGTGTTCAGATTGAGAAGAAACAAAAATGCCTTTCTTTAAAATTGTTTGATCATTTCTATAGAAATCCCCAAAGAATCAGTACAGAGGCTATGAGATCTACTACACATTATAATAAGAATACAGGAGAAAAGGTTAGAGCACAAAACCCAATTGCTTTGCTATAGCCCAACAAATAAACTGCAAAATATTTTTTTAAAAATACAATTAAGAACGGTCTGGTGGTGGCACATGCCTTTAATTCTTGATTTTTGTGAGTTCACAACCAACCTAGCCTTCCAGGCCAGCCAGGGACACATAGTGAGAAAAAATATATATGTGTGTGTGTGTGTGTGTGTGTGTGTGTGTACATACATACACAAACATATAACTTACATGTGCATCCAAACATGGTAATTATTTGTAAAAGACATAGCTAATAAAGAACTATTATCCAGTAATCCCAGCACTCAGGGATGCAGAGGCAGGCAAATCTCTGTGAGTTCAAGGCCAGCCTGGCTTACAGAGCGAGTCCAGGATAGCCAAGGATATAGAGAGAAACCCTGTCTTGTAAAAACAAAATAAAATAATCCATTATCCAAAAATGCAAAAAATGCTTAAATTTAGTATTAAGAAAACAATACCTACTGAAATAGGGAAAGGATATAAACAGGTATCTTATCAAAGAAGCTATACAATGGTAAATAAAACACCTAACAGTATATGCTATTGGAATGTTCAAACAGGATGCCACTTCACACTTATTAGAATGGAAAAAGAAAATGCAAAACACTGACAACACAAAATGTCAGCAACAGTGTCCAATAATTCAATAACAGGCTTGGGAAGGGAAGATGATTAAGCCATTTGAAAATCAGTTTATCAGTTTCTTACAAAGCTAAACATAAACATATTCTTACCATATGATGCAGCAACTCTACTCCTGGGTATTTGTCTTAGCTGGGGATTCTCTGGTTATGATAAAACACCATGACCTTAAATAATATGAGTAGAAAGGGGTTTGTTTCAGCTTACAACCCCCAGGCACACTCCATTGCTAAGGAAAATCAGGGCAGAAATTCAAACAGGGCAGGAAACTGGCGGTGAGAACTGACAGAGGCATAGGAGGGGTTCTGCTTACTGTCTTGCTCGTCACAGTTTGCTTTATTATTGCACTCCGGAGTACCAGCCAAGCGGTGGCACTGTCCACTGTGAGCTGGGCCCTCCAACATCAATTATCAATAATAATAATAATAATAATAATAATAATAATAATAATAATAATAAAAAGCATCACAAAATTTGCCCATAGATCAATCTGGTGGCAACATTTTCTCAAGTTTCTGTCTTCCAAAATAACTCTGGCTTGGATCAAGCTGAAATAAAAACTAGCCAGCAAAATCTTTATTCCAAGAAGCTAAGACTAAGACACACACACACACACACACACACACACACACACACACAATCTGCACAAGCCTGGCATGGTAGCACAATGCTTATAACCCCAACAGTCAAAAAACTAGGGCAGGAGAATCAGGAGTTAAGGCTAGCCTATACTACACAGTCAGAGTGAAGCCACTTTAGGCAACCTACCAAGATTCTCTCTTGAGGTAACATGCCTGGGAGATGGCTCAGTGAGTGAAGTAGCTTGCCATGCAATCATGAGAATCTGAGTTTGATCCCCAGAACCCACACTGAAAAGCCAGGCATGATGGTGCATGGTAGGGAGGTGTAGACATGGATTCCTGAGCTTCCTGACTGGCCAGTCTTATCCTAATAGGTGAATTCAGGGCCAGTTAAAGACTGTCTCAAAAGAGAATGATACCCATGACTGGCCTTTAGCTTTGTATGTGAACACATGTAGGCACACAAATGCATATACAAACACATGCACACAAAACCTGTACATGTATGTTTGCAGCAGCTTTATTCATAAATGCTAACATGTGAAAGAAACCAAAATACCCTTCATCAGTACAACGGATAAATAAATTGTGATACGAACATGACAGAGTATTATTCAACACTAAAAAGAAATGAGCCATCAAATTGTGAAAAGATGTGGAAGAAACTTAAATGATATTATGTGAGAGAACCCCATCTGAAAGGTTGTATATTCTTTAGCTACTGTTTTACATTCTAGAAAATGCAAAACCCTGTTTAAAAAACAAAAACAAAAACAGTGGTTACAAGAGGTTGACAGGAAAGCAGAATGAATAAGCAAAGAGTATATGTAGAGCATGAAAGTATTCTATATATACAATGGCAAACCCATACCATTAGACATTCATCAGAAATCAACAGACCATCTAACACCAAGAATAAACCCTGATGTAAATCATGGACTTTGAAGTAATGAAGATGAGCTAATGAAAATTCATCAGCTTGCAAATATACTATTCTAAAGGGAATTTTAACAAGGATAAGACATAAAAAATAGGGATCAAAACTACTGTTTGGCATGAAACAACTGAAAAGTTAGAGAGTAATTAAATAATTCAAGACCCTAGAGATTAGACAAAGGAAACCGGCCCCTAAAATACAGGAATCTTAAACATGAGTCATACAAATGCTCAAATTAACTTGCAAAAAAAAATGACTGCAAGTAACAGTAAGAATTAGGTAAACAGAGCTGGGAGTACAGGAGAGTTACTGTAGCTTGACCACCCTTTATCCTGTCTGAACTCTTCTTGAAATCTGATGGCCATTGTGGCTATATTGGAGGGTGGGAATGTTAAGAGGTGGTTAAGGCATTAACATGGGAATCTGTTCTTACTCTGTAAGAACACCGCATGAGTGAGCACAGAGCAGGTTCTTAGTGAGCCCATCCCTCAGGGGTTTCTTTTCTGCCTGTTTCTGCTTCCCTAGCTTTTTTTTTTTTATCATGCTTTTTTATCATCACACAGAACATTTTAGGCTTCCTCTCCAGAGAACCATGAGCCAAAATAAATTTCTACACGCATACCTATAAAGATTTTTATAACTGTGGCAACCCTTTCTACAGCAAGCCTGCTGGCACCATAGTTCCAACAGAATGTGCTTGCTTCATGGTTTTGACTGATTGGTTTGGTTGCCTTTTTTGCAACAGAGTTTCACTATGAAATCTGTGCTGGCTTGAGTAAGAATGGGACCTACAGGCTCATGTATTTGACTACTTTGTTCCCAGTTGGAACTGCTTGGGAAGGATCAGGAGGTGTAGCCTTGTTGAGAGGCTGGGAGCAGGCTTTGAGGTTTAAAATGACTCTTAGCACTCCCTGTGTGCCTCTCTTTGTTTCATGCTTGTGTCTTAAGATGTAAGCTCTCTATAACTGCAGACAGAAGCCTAGCATAGCTGTCCTCAGAGAGACTCCACCCAGCAGCAGATCAAAACAGATGCCGAGACTCACAGCCAAACATTGGGCAGAGCACAATCAGTCCTTGTAGATAAAAGGAAGGATAGAAGGACCTGGAGGGAACAGGAGCTCTACAAGAAGACCAATGGAGCCAACTAACCAGGGCCTAGGGGGCCATGCAGAGACCGAAGCACCAACCAAGCACAATGCATGGACTCAACCCAGGTCCCTTACACAGATGTAGCTCTGTCATCATGTGGGTGGCCTAGTAAGGGGAGGTATGGCTATCTCTTACATGGACTCTGTTGTCTGCTTTTCAATCACTTCCCCCTGGAGAGGCTACCTTTCCCAGGCCACAAGGGAAGAACCTGCACTCAGCCCTGATGCAACTTGATGTGCTGGGGTGGGTTAGGGAGCTCCCCTTTTCTGAGGAGTAGGGGAAGGGGGAAATGGGGAACATGGTAGCAGGCAGATAGACATGACACTAGAGCAAGAACTGAGAGCTCACATTTAAAAAAAATTATTTATTCACTTTACATCTCAATCATAGCCCCTTCCCTCCTCTCCTCCTGCTCCCACCCTTCCCCATCATGATGGTCATGGACTTTAACACTGTGAAACTCTAAGCTGCCAATAAACTTTCTTCTATAAGTTGCCTTGGTCACAGCGTCTAATCACAGCAATAGAAAAGTAATTCAGGAAAAGCCCAAGCTGGCCTAAGACTTGTGACTTTCCTGCCTCAACCTGAGTGCTGGGATTACAAGTATATATCTCCATATCTAGTTTCATTTTTTGGTCACATTTTAATAATTCTCATATTTGGTACATTTTCATTATTATTATATCTTATTATGATCCACATCTGATCTTCAATATATCATTATAATTATTTGGGAGAGCCATGAATCATACCCATATAAAAACAATGAGCATAATTAATGTGTTATAACATTTGACAGACTGTTCCCGCATCTGTCTCTTAATCTCCTGATGTCTCTTACCTACTCTATGAGACATGAAATTCAAACTAGGCTAATTAATAATTGTATAGTGGTTTTCTTCAACTGAAAAAAAAAAAGAGGCATTTATCTCTTATTTTAACTCTCATTCTAAAACTATTAAGCTTAAGAAAGGTATGGTGGATAATCTTAAACGTCAACTTGACTACATCCTGAATTTGCTAAAACACAAGCAGTCTGTGTGTGGTGTACATGCCTTTAATCCCAACACTCACAGCCTGGTGAGTTCCAGGACAGCCAAGGCTATATAGAGAAACCCTATATTGGAAAGGCAAAATACAACAAAGCAAACAACAACAAAACCACAAACAGCTGGCCACAGCTCCGAGGGATTTTCTTGATTGGACCAGTTGAGGTGAGATGACACATCCTGAACCAGGCCACCCACCTTCTAGTGGCAGCCCACATAAAATGATATGAAAAGGGAAGTTTTGGTTTGTGTCCACTTGTCCTCATTCTTCCTGGCAAGTTCATCTATTCTGTTGCTGAGGCATTTCCTTGATGGTATTAGAACCTACTTCCAGCCCCCAAAGTCGACTGAAGACCAGCTGAAACATCTGGCCTCATGAACTAAACAACTACCAGATTTTTAGCCTTTCCTTTGAGAAACAGCCATTGTTGGACTAACCATTAAACAAATGGAACAAAACCTGGATGACAGCGCATGTGCTTACAACATGGTTTATTGAATATTTGAAGCCTGCTGTTGAAATATGAAGACCTACGGCTGAGAATGATAGAAAAATCTTCTAAAAGTATTTCTGCTTACTGAAATTGTAATTGGCCACCTAAGGCTCTGATAGAGATATGTCACGCATCAGCAGCATGAACCAAGGAATAATTCTGACTTCCAAGGCAAACTTTAAAAAACATATTTTGTACATCTATAGCTGCCACAGATGTGGAACTTTTGAACACATTAATCTAAATCCCAAACTAAAGATGCCTCATCTCTTTTTAAACATGTGTGTGGTACCTGCATGGGTGTTCATATGTGTGTGTGCGCACGTGCTTATCCACAAACGTATTGTGAAGGCCAGAGATGGACACCAGGTGTTTTCCTCTAGCACTGTCCACCTTATTTTTGTGAGACAGGTTCTCCCACTGAGCCTGGAGCTGGCCAATTAGATTAGGCTGACTGGCTACCAAGTGCCCCGGATTCAGCAGTTTCTGTCTCCCAGCTCTGGATTACATACAAGTACCACAGCTGTGTCAGGAGTTTAGGCAGGCACACAGGAGACCGAGTTCTCATACTTGAATAGCAAACAAGTTATCCACTGAGCCACTAAGATGGTTCGCCGTTTAAGTCCTGATCAAACATGAAATAAAATGCAATGTTTTATTAAATTTGTCCCTGTAACCATTTCATACACGTACACAGTGCATGGAGACTATTCACCCTCACCTTCTCATTTCCCTCCCACCTCCAGTACATTCTCCCTCCTGGCCAGTCCCTTTTCTCACGCACCCATTTCACTTCTGTTTTCTGACCCACAGAGGAACAAGGGATGCCAGTGCAGCATGAGTTTGTTACCATTCACTGCAGCACAGGGAGCTTATCAGGGATACACAACTGAAGACAATGTCTGCCCCTCCCCCAAAATCCATCAGTAGCTCATATTTCAGCAGGGAGGGTTAAGGACAAATGGTCCTCTCACTGATCTATGATTGACTGCGGGCAAGCCCAGTCCTGTGCAGGCCCACATAGTGCAGCTGCTGCCACTATGAGATCATGATTGAATTGCCTATGTCAAGCCCACAAGATAACCTTTTACAGTAAGACAAATTTTGTTTAAAAAAACAACAAAATGTGTGCAGAGTTTGACTCAGTAAATTAATTTGTATGTACTCATTATGTGTTAACTCTTTTAGTATTCACAAATATTCCAAGATTTGCAATTACTGATAGCCCATTTTACATATGAGACAATCAAGGATTGGAGACTGTAGGTAGTTTGTTCAGTTTGTTCAACAGTGTGGAGCTACTCCATGGTATACTTCAAACTTGAAACAGTTCATTATGACTAGAAATCTTAGCTCATCCTCTCTCAATAACGCCACTTTCAAATGCCAAAAAGGGTTCCCCTAAGTTACTACATTCCTCTTGTTTCCAAGAAAAGACAACTGGGACTACAACAGCTGCTTTGCAAACAGGTTCATTCTGTCTTTGCATTTGCTTCTCAGAGCACATCCATTATTCTCAGGCCAACCCTTAAACATTAAACACTTAAAATATTGAAAAGAAAGGGTCTGCTGAATTGCATCAGAACAAAAGAACAGTCCTCCACACCCTCCACAAATGTATCTAGTCCTAAAAGTAACAGAAAGTCCTCTGTCGTCTTTCTTCCCCATACAATCAGAAATGGATTCATATATTCTAGTTCCTATCATGACTTCCTCTAGAAGTAATATTTTAAATTACGCTAGTTCTAAGGAAAGGGAGAAACAGAGCCAGGAAGAGAAAGGTGTAAGGCAAGAAAGCAGTCACATTTATTTGTACATAATTAATTCTACAGCCCAAAATGGTTTCTACTATTCTATTACTGTCAGGAAACCTTAACGTAAGGCTGAGGGAAATGTGAACTGGTCCAGCCAGCCTTACCATATGATATGGCCAGCTATAACACTCCAGGGTATACACCCAAAGGATGTGAAGTCAATATTCAACAGATACACTTGCACATCCATATTTACTGAAGCACTGTTCCCAGTGGCCACAGTATGTTAGCAGCCTGTGTGTCTATAAACAGATGAACGGATAAAGAAATTGTATACATACACAGAATAGTTTTAGTTAACAAAATCATGCTGGAACTGAATCATCAAATTAAGAAAATTAAGCCAGACTCAGAAATATGAACATCTTATATTTTCCTTCATTTGTGGATCCTAGATTTTTACATAAACACAGAAACCTACTTATTTATATATGTTTAATATGAAACCAGAAAGCAAAATAGGAAAGTAAAAAGGGACTAGTGAAAGGGGGAGGAGCAGGTAGAGGGGAGGAGGAGAGAACATGAAGAGGTGAATAGTCTCGAAGTATAAAATATACTTGAAATAAGTTATTTTATAAAGCCTATTACCATATACAATGACTATATGTCAATTATAAAACAAAGGCGGGCCAGCAAGGAACTTAAGTATCAAAGCACTTGTCACCTTATTCTCTGGAGACAGGGTGTCTCATTAAACCTGGAGCTGCACTGGCAACCAGCAAACCCCAGTAATCCTACCAGTCACACCTCCCTCTCTCCCCTGTCTTCTTCCCTCTCTTCCCCTCCCCTTCCCTCTTCTGTCTCCCCTTCCCTCCCTCTCCCTCCTCCCCCTTCTCTCTCTGTCTCTCTCTCTCACACACACACACACAGAGACACACACTGAGGTTATGGGTGCAAATGGCTACGCCTAGATTTCTTTTAAGTTGTGTTTTGGGAATTCAAATTTGGATCCTTGTGACCCAATGAATTATCTCCCTATACCCTCCCCCAAGGCATTTTCTAAGTAAAGTTTATTGACTATTGATTGGTATATATTAACAAATTATACTGTTGAGGTTCATATTATTAACCTTGAGCTTCAAAATTTCTACATAATTCCCTATCAGGTAAGTTTTGTTTTCAATCAAGTTTATAGGAATGATTCATCCAGATTTCTTAAGAAAGGAGAGGTCTTGTCCTGGAGTGTCTAGGACCATTACTATTTGTATCAAATTTGTTTTTAAATGTTTATTGTTGTTAGTGTTATTATTAGTTTTTATGTGTGGGTACGTTGCCCACACGCATGCTGTGTACCACATGCATCTCTGGTGCCCACAGATGCCAGAGGAGAACATCAGATCCCCTGGAATTAGAGTTTTAGCCTCCATGTGGATGCTAAGGATTGAACCCAGGTCCTCTGGAACAGAAGCCAGTGTTCTTAACTGCTGAGCCATCCCTCCAGGCTCTATTTTATTATTTTTAATTGTGTACATGCATGGGTATATACGTGAGTTCAGATGCCCATTACATTTAATTCTCTGGATCTGAAATTACAAGTGTTTGTGAGACGCCTGACCTAAGCGGGCAGTCTCTATAAGAGCAGTACTCACCCTTAGCTGTTGAAACAACCTCAGTCCACATACGTATACACATATAGACACACACACACACACACACACACACACACACAGGGTTTTCACTGGCCGGCCTGGCGTTTGCTGCGTAACCAGGCTGGCCTCAAACTCAAAGAAATCACTGTGCTTCTGCCTCAAGAATGCTAGGACTAAGGCGTGTGCCGCCATGCCTGCCTCTGTTTGTCTCAGTGTTTAAAAAGGGTTACTCAAAGAGTAACCTGGAGGTTTAAAATAGATGACTTAAAAAAATAATCTAAGCTCCAAACTGAAGACACTTTCTCTTTAGTAATAAAATACGAAGAAATAAAATTTTGAGTACTTTTAAAAGTTTGTAGATTTTTGACTCAGTGAATTAACTTGTGAGAATTTATTCAAAGAAAAAGATCAGAGAGCCATTAATTTAATTATTTAGCAATTATCAAGAACTTGCTATATGCAGAAATTATTCCTATGAAGGGTGTATAGATTTTTATAGTATAAACAAGTTAGTTTAAAAAAAAACTAAATACCCAACAATTAAGATTGTTTTCAAAAATCCAGTAGTTATTATTACCAAATAAAGTTTATATATTTATATAATTTAACAACCTAAGAAAATGTCCGTTATAGAGTATGCATCAGGCCCTGACCCTGAGCACAGCAATGGATAAACTGAACTTGAGGACACACCCTGTCATTCACTCAGGACAAAAATTCGAGGTTACCCTTGGCTACTACATAGTGAATGCAAAGTCAGCCTGCACTTTATGAGATCCTATCTCAGAAAAAAAGAAATAAAACTTTAAAACTTCTATACAAACTATTCAAAAGAAAATTAAAAATAAAGATATGAGAGCTTACATTAGGCTCTGATGAAATCCATAAAGGACATAGCTTCAACAATTTATGGTCCTCCCCCAAATTCCTGGGACATCTAGAAGACATGGATAAATGCCTAGAGCTATATAAGCTACAAAAATTAAAGTAAAAAGATATAAGTAAGAAAAATAGATCCTGGAAAGCAATGAGATTAAAGCAGTCTAAAAACTTTCCAAAAGAAGCCAGATAGATTCCACAAATAACCAGATAGATTCACTGCCATCTCTACAAAACTCTTAAAAAATACCTAACACCAACACTATTGTCTGTTCCTCACAACAAAAGGGAACAGACACTATGAAACTCACTCTACTAAACCAGTATTAATCTAATACCAAGTCCAGATAAGAATATGATAACAGAAAAGAAAACCATATACCAATTCCTCTGTAAAAATTCTCAATAAAATTCTTGCAAATTAAATCCATAGGACACAAAGAAAATCATTCACCATGACCAAGCTGGTTTCATCCCAGGGACACATAGTTGATTCAACATACGAAAACTGGTATTTAATATAACTACATATGCACGTAATGACAAAATAATGATTAGCTTAATAAAAGCAGAAAAGTTTTTTTTTTTTTTTCCACAAAGTTCAACATCCCTTCCTGATAAATTCTGCAGACAGGATAAAAGGGTAGACCTTAGAATGAATAATAATAATGATGATGATGATGATGATGAGGGCCAAGCATGTTGCATGTATTTGTAATCCCAATAGTGGAGAGGCAGATCCCTGGCGTTCACTGGCCATCTAGCCTAGCCTACTTACTGAGTAAGCTCCAGACCTATAAGAAACTCTGTCTCAAAAAAAAGAAAAAAAAAAGAAAAACAGTGAAGAAGGTAAAGCATCTGAAGAAGGGCACACTGAAGGTTATCCTCTGGCCTTCACATGCATACACACCTGAACACCACATCACACCACACAAACACACACACAGAGAGAGAGAGAGAGAGAGAGAGAGAGCGCCCAGAGAAACTAGGAATATAAGAAATGTATCTCAACACAACAAAAGCTACACACTTATGGCAAACATTGTTCTAATTAGGGAATAACTTAAAGCATTTCCTTTAAAATTAGGAATAAGGTTAAGGTATCCACTCTTACTGTTCCTACTCAATATACTGTTTGCAGTTCTGGCTAGGCCAATAAAACAAGAGAGAAATAAAAGGGATACAAATAGAAGGAGAAGAAATCAAAGTATACGTATTTGCCAAAGATATGATCCTATATTTTAAAGACTCAAGCAGAAAATTGTTAGATGTGATAAATACTCTCAACACAGTAGCGGAATATAAAATCAACACACAAAAATAAGTGCCTTTCTACATACCAGTAGCTAACTTGACAAGAAATCAGTAAGAAAAGATCCCATTCCTAATAGCTTCAAGAGCATGGTGGGACACAACTTTAATCCTGGCATTTGGGAGGTAAAGGCAGGTAGATCTCTGTGATTCAAGGCTGCCTGGTCTACATAGTGAGTTTCAGGTCATTTAGAGTTACACAGCAAGACGTCATTTCGAACAAACAAATAAGACAAAAAATGATAGCTTAAAAAATAAAATAAAATGCCTTGGAATCAACCTAACCAAAGTGGTAAAAGACTTCTACAGTGAAAACTTTAAAACACTTAAGAAATGAAGTGTTTTAATGAAGATTAAAAAAAAAAAAAAAAAAAAAAGCAAAAACAAAAACCAAGAAAGTCTTGTTCTCTTGAATTAGCAGAATTAATACTGTGAAAATAGATATATTACCAAAAATACCTACAGAATCAATGCAATGCCAGCTCAATTTTCAGTGACATTCTTCACAAAACTAGGATGATGTTAGTTTATAATATTAATTTGAAGTGTAATATTAATTTCAATGTAGCATCCCTGGGAAGAAGTCTTCAGGAGTTATATAGATCAGATTGGTCTGTGGACTTGGCTATGGTTGGAATTGTCTTCATTGCTGGGTAAAGACACACCCTGTGTTTTAATTGAAATAGGAAGACCCAGCCAACATGTAGGCAGCACAACTGTACGATTTTGGTCACTGAACTACGTAAGTAAGAGTAGAGAGAGTTATGGGTCCTGGTATGAGTGCATTTACCCCTCTCTGCTCTTTACTGTGGATGTGATATGACCAGTTGTTTTAAGTTCCTGCCTCCTTGACTTCCTTGCTATGATGAAGGATAGCCTGAAATTGTGACTTAAAATAAACCTTTCTCTCCTAAGTTGTTTCCTGTCAGGGTATTTTATCACAGCAACAGAAAAGAAACTATGAGGTAGAATGACAAAAGATCTTGAATAACCAAAGAAAATTATACTGTAAAACCATAGTAACAAAAACTGTATGATACTGGCACAGAAATACATAGACCAACATAGAGAACTCCAAATTAAACCTATACAGTTATAGAGAAAGAAAAAAAAAAGCCTCTTCAAATGATGCTGGCATAACGGGACATCTACCTGCAAGAGAACTAGATCCGTATCTTTTGCCCCATACCAGGCTAATGAGATGACTTAATGGGTAAAGGCACTTGTTCAGCCTGATAACCTGCATTCCATTCTACAACCCGCAAAGCAGAAGAACTGACTCCTGAAAGATGTCCTCTGATTGCCACACATGTACTATGCCACTGCAAGCATGCCTGTACACACACATGCACATATACTGAATAAATTGTAATAAAAACCAATGCAAAGGTAGGTGCAGTGGGGCATACCTTTAATCCCAGCACTTTGAGGGGCAGAGTCATGCAGATCTGTGAGTTGGAAGCCAGCCTGGTCTACATAGTGTGCTTCAGGACAGCCAGAGCTACATAGTAAAAGCCTGTCTCAATAAGGAAAAAAAAAAAAAAAAAACGATACAAAATGAATCAGACTTAAATATACCAACCTAAAATCTTGAAACCACTTAGGAAGTACACAGACAAACTCTTGAAGACCTAGGTATAGACAAATTTGCCCAAAGAGCATTCCAGCAGCATGGAAGAGTTGACTATGGGATTACATAAAACTAAACAGCTTCTGCACAACACAGGAAGCAGTCAGCAAAGAAGACAAAGCATACAGAGGAGGAGAAAATATTTACCATCTATACATCTGATGGGATTAATTTCTAAAATCGATAAAGAGCCTCAAAAATTAAATATTATTAAAACAAACTACTCACTCAATACATAGCACAATGAACTATCTAAGCACACAGTTCTCAGAAGAAGATATACATATGAGCACTAAATATTTGAAAAACACGTTCAATATCTTCAGCCATCAGGGAAATTCCATCTTGCCCAAGTCAGCATGGTTAACATCAAAACAACAAATGTTAGCAGAGACGTGAGGAAAGAACCTTAGATACAGTCAGCGGTAAGGTAGAGTTGGGCAACTACTATGCAAGTCAGCGTGAGGTTCCCAAAGCTACCACTCTGCTACTGCATATATGTCTAAAAGCCTCCAAGTCAAAACGCCAAAGAGACACTTGCACGTCCATGTTTCCTGCCATACTATTCACAACAGCTAAGAAATAGAACAAGTGTAAATGTCCACCAATCCATGCACAGATAAAGAAAATGCAGACCACACATACAATAAAAATTTATTCAACCACAAAGAAAAATGAAATCATAATATCTATACAAAAATGAATGCAACTGGAGATCACATTAATCAAAATAAGTCAGACTCAAAAAGACAAGTATGTTCTCTCTTATGAAGATTCTAAATTTAAATTTGTGTGCGTGTTTGCATGTAGGGAGGTCATGAAAGTTGAAGGGGAAGATAAGAGGAGGGGAAGAGACATTTAAAGTGTAAGGGAAAAGAGTAACAGTATACATGCAACATGAAAGCAAGACACGCCATCTGGAAGTGAAAAGGGACGAGCAAATGGAAGACAGAGGGATGGGAAAGAAGAGTGGGGGAGGAGATGAACAGAGAAAACAGTAATGATGTATGAGTACAAACTGTCACAGTGAAACCCATTACTCTGTATGCCAATTTAAAATGAAAATAAAAACAGAGCTAGTGAGCCAGCTCAATGGTTGAAGGTACTAGTCCTGCAAGCCCGGCAATCTGAGTTCAACTCCAGAACGCATATGAAAGTGGAAGAAGGAACACACACCACCACCACCATCATTAGCATCAGCAGCAGAAGTTTTTAATTTAAAATAAAAATTAAAAACCTAAGAAACCATTAAAACAAAAAGCATTTTAGTACCATCATAGGTTACACCTGGGAAGTGGAATTATTACTAACTTTTACTTTATATTTTTTTACTTTCTAGATTAAAAAAAAAAAATTAAACTCTAAAAACATCCTTACCAGGATTCCATCCACAGATGAAATTTTCTCCCAAGTTAACCAAGCTCTTTCTCTGACATGATCGGATATCTTTAACTTCTGGCATAATGCAGTAAATTCAGGTTCTTCAATTTCTTCAAACTCAAGCCTACCAATTGAAACAGTTACAAAATAGATACACATGAATCAAACCGAGTAAGTAAATACTTGTTTCTATAGTTTTCACATATCAGCACTGTTTTGAAAGAGACCATCTCTAAGTTCTTTAAGGTCTTATTTTATCTCTGAGAAACATTATGCACCATTTAAACATATGCTTATCTTTTTCATGGTTTCCAAAATAAGAATACCACAAAGTGAAAGACAGCGGCTGGCATGGTGAACCAAATATACTCCAGAGCTTTGTGAAAGAAACTGAGTCCAATAGCTAAAGCACTCTGAGATGGGACAATTGTAAAAGAAAAAAAAAAAAAAAAAAAAAAAGGAACCACATCACAGTCAATTCAGTTCCAGTGACCATGGCAATCTGTAACCTGTACTTACTGGGTCATATATTCTCTCTTCCTTCTTGTGTGTCTTAGTGATGACTGACTTGATAGAAACTATTGCATCACATAGTTCTATCTCTTTGACCTTTCTTAACCATAATCTTTTAATTCACAGCTAATTATTTTCAGTGTGTATTTGAAATATAATAAGACACGATGGAGACTTAACTCTTGAGAAATTACTGTGATCCTACACAAAACACCTTTTGTGTGGTTTTATTGGATTCCCACATCAGCCATACTTGGCAAGTATCCCCATTCACGTTTTACACGTCTACCACATCAGAGAAACTAAAGCAGTCTCTAAAAGCATAGCAAGTGAGAAGTAACCAGGCTATAAACCCTGTAGTCTAACTCCCTCATCCATGCCCCTGACCACTTTTTCTAGCTGAGTGACTCCTCCTTCAAAGCATAATTCTGCATATTTCATTAATGACAGTGCCTTGCGGTTCCCTAGTCTCAGTTTCCATTCCATCTACAGTACTTAGGACAGAGATAATATAAAAGAAATACATCTCAACTGTAAAAGAAGACCATTGGTGGAAGTGCAGATGAACTGGGCTGCACCCAGCCCTTAGCCATATTTTCTAAGCTTCAGGCTACGGCAGTCCTCTTACCCTTGCTAAGAACAGTCATGCGCTACATGACATTTCAGTCAACAGGGCAGTTTACAACATGGTCCTAGAAGGTTATAACGGAGCAGAAACTCATTTAGAGGACATCTTAAGCAGTGTAACACTGTAGCACAATGTATTTGCTGCCTGTGCATTTACGGGGATGCTGCTGTCAGCAAGCCTGCAACACTGCCACTGTAGGAAATGACAGCATATACAACTATGAGCAGCACACAATACCTAAAACGATTGTTTCTTACCATGCGAGAGCTTTATCACTATTTTACAGCATATTTCTATTATTAAAAGATAAAATTTACTGCATAACACTATGCTTTGCTACACTGGCAGCAGCCTTGTATTTGCAGTGTTTACCACCTCTCTTGGCTGCAGCAAGATGGCACAATGACTGATCTATATACCATCGATGTTTGCTTAAGTGCACTCTGCAATGATTGCACAAAATTCATTTAATGGCACAGTTCAGAGGACGAAGCAAATCCCTACGGTGAAGCACACGTGACTGTAGGTAATTCAGAGATCAACTGGAAATGCTTATGAGAACCTCTGTGGCAATGAGTAACCAACTCTATATCCTTGATAGTTTTAACTTACAGGAGAGTTTTCAGAGTTCCCTGAAGGTAAAAGTTTTATATAAAAGTGAAAGAAACTGGATCCTTCTTTCCCCAGTCAATGACCAGAACTTCAATGTGTATATTTACTTTACAATAATAAAGAAGAGTTCCAAAGCTGTGTAGATGGCATGGAATCTTTTAGAATACATGTTTATGCTCTTTCTAAGGGGAAACTTCCACACACGGGATACATCAGAGTTTAATTAGAAACGAAAGCAAACTCTACCCTGAAACAGTCTCCAAACAGTTTGAATTCTGTATTTATTTTCTAATGAGTAAGATTTTTTTATTTGATCCGTAAGAAAATCCACTTAATGCACACTTACACAGACCATTTCCAAAACTATTTCAGTCTGTTAGGATTTGACCTGAAGTCTGCTAAAAGTCTTGGACACACAAAGAACCTCGATGCTCAGCAAGGAGAAGGGAGCTTGGTAGCCCAGCAGGGACTGTATGCCCACAACCCCAGCACTGGGGATGATGAGGCAGGAGAATAGAGAGCTCAAGGCTCTGGGGTACAGAGGCAGAGTACTGAAAAAAAAGTCTGGGACTTCATAGGCTGGAAATGAGTGAGAAGACGGTGAGGGATAAAACCAGTTCCCATTCTGCAATGGATGTATAGTCTCAAAATAAAACTAGTGCCGACAATAACAACCATCGTATTGTTTCAATTTCTGTTCAATTGTTTCTATTACCTAATTTATGAAGTAGCGCAGTCAAGAAAAATAAAACGTTGAAATACAATAAATATCTTTCCATCGTTCCTATTGGATGCACATGTAGTTAAGTTTGGATTCCATTTAATAAATGGAGAGAAAAGTTCTTTGGTATACAGTACCAAAAACAACACCAAAAGGACAGGGCGGGGGGAGGGTTGGTGGATGGGACACGAGGGTCCTTGTAGGCTCAAAGGCAAAAAGACAAGAATTAATGAAGCAGGCTGCGGCCAATCAGCGCGCCATAAGAGTCCTACCCTGAAAAGAAAAGGGGAGCAAAGTTTAGAAACTTTTAAGCCCTTGCACTTAAACGTCTCATCAAACTTTTGCCCACATACCAGTTCTTCTAAGAGTTATGCTCCACCAGTCTCCACAGATGGCTTTAAATCCCCAAGGCCTCGAAGCATTGTTCTAAAGAAACCCCCCCACAAAGCCCGGGAGCTGAGGACCCCTTGAGCAATTGACACCCACGACCCCGCGCTTCGCCTCCAAGGCTTTTTCTTGGCCTCTCCCAGGACCGGGCTGCCAATGCAGCGCAGGACCAGAGGAAAAGGCTCCCAACTGTTGCATGGCAGGACTGCAAAAGAGAAAGTCAACCGACCCCGGGGCGGGGGCGGGGGGTGGGGGTGGGAGGGCTTCGGGCTCTCCTTGGAATTGAAAAAGCAAGCAAGCAAGCAAACACCGATCGGCTTTTTTTTTTCCCCCCCGCGGGGGGGAGCATATTTATTTCAATGTTTCTTGCGTCTGTCGGGGGCTCGCCAAGCCCCGCCGGCTCCGCGCCTGGGCGTCGCTGGAGCAGAGCCTGCACCTGTCACTTCGCTCGGCAGCAGGAGCCCCACCCGCCCGACACCTGTCAAGCCGCAGCCCAGACCCCTCCGGGATGCCCTTCCCGTCGCCCGCGAGCCCCGGCGATCCCTGTCACGGCGCCGCCGCCGCCCGGTGCAGCGAGGGGACCGAGGGCATCCCGGGGACGCCGGGGCGCCGCTCCTCCCGCCCAGCCCGGCCCCGCCGAGATGCGCCCCGCATCCCCGCGCCCTTCCGTCCCCTCCCCTCCCACCCGCGGCCGCCGCGCTCCTCACCTGGCCAGGGGCAGCTCTTCGGGGCTGCTGTCCTGCTCGGGGTCGTCGTCCCGAGGCGGCGGCGGCGGCGGCGGCGGGGGCTCGGCGGCGGCCGGCGCGGCTCTGCGCGGGGCTTTGGGCGGCATGACGCGCTGCGCGGGCCGGCGCGAGCGGGCGAGGGAGGCGCGC